>NW_024962271.1:8255746-8300746 GCF_019238085.1 Lagopus leucura | reverse complement strand
GCACGGCTTTAAAGATGTTGGTTTCTTTTTTCTTTTTCTTTTTTTTATAGTTTTGATTTTCATCACAGCAGCATGCTACACAGTATGCCAAAAAGTACTTTCAAAACCTAAGGTTTGTAGGAGCACAGGGTGAATAAAAAAGAAAGCACAAGACAGACAGCAGGCTCAGTGTGTAGTCTTGTTAGACAAAAAAGAGGTTCAGGACACAAAACAACCTTTCACCATGGGTTAGAGATACAGTGGTAAAGAGATAGTTCATACAACATATGGTTAATAATTAAAAAAATTTGACTGTTGTCTGGGCACAGAAGGGAAACCTTGGAAGTTGTTATTGATTGAGAGATTTTAGAGTGAAGATCATACAGACAATTCAGTGGATCACGATGGTTGATACAATTAGTCTGCTTTTCCCAAAATTTTTAGTCGGAGATCAGGGACCTGGCTTCAAACACCCTGATTTCCACATCATTGGCCATAAGCTCTAAAAAAGAATAAAACTGTTGTAAAATACTCAGCAATTGCACCTGCTGCTCCTGGCGTACACAAACTCAGTACTTCAGTTCGCGTCTACTATTGTTCTGCCAAAACAGGATAACAGCTCTGTTGTGGGAGCGAATCTTATTGCCATCTATGATGAGAAGAACATCTGATTGATTTGAGTTCTGTAAAACATAATCAGAAGGTACGCTGGTGCATCAGCTGATTGCCTTGAGGAAAGCAGGGTCCCAAAGACTGCTATGAAATGCACAGAAAGCATAATTAAGTCCATTAAGCTTCAGGTGAAGGAGTCAAACAAGGTCTCTAACAACTGTCTGACAACCACAATGGGCTCTTGCAATCAGAACAAGATCTGAGTAAGGCAACCTCTGAAACAGAGCTCTCTGAGCAGAGGAAAAGTCAAAGGCCCTCAGCTGGGAAATGGGACTCAGCAGAGCAGTGGGTGAGGGATGCGGGATCTTTATATTGTAAAAATATTTTTCTAGATGTAAGTGAGTATTATGTCTACAGATTAACCTTGAATGCACACTGGTTACAGTAGCACACAGTTCCCAGCATAGACGTTCTAACTGGATAAATAAAAAAGACTGTAACATCTTCTATTGTTTCAGAAATGAAAATTCACCTCTCTCCACCAGTACAGGTTGATAAGGCAGCCTGTACACTTGCCCTCCTCATCTCATGGAAGGCCACTGTAACAATTAAGGAAGAAAAAAATCTAAGGGACAACTGGTAAATCATATGACAGAGGAGCAAACCCACGTGGAAAAGGAAAGGGCAAATTAAATCAGCAGCTTAAGGCAGCCCTACAGAAGGCAAACTATATTAAGCAACTTAACGCAATTTGTTCCCAAAATGTAAATGGAACCACCATTCAGCCTCCTTATCCACAATAACAGGTACAATGAGACTGATTTCCAATGATTTCTCAAATAAGTGCCATGTCCATCACAGAATTAGTCCCTAGGGACTTCATAAGGGTACTGATATTAACTCACTTCAACTGTGATTCCTGCCCTGAGGGCAAATAACATAATTGCACTGCAGTGTACATTTGGCTTCTGCTTGCTTTTGCTCAGTTTGCATAGTTCTGCACTTTCCTATTGTTTCTGTAGTACAAGATGTCACAGCACCATTTTGATGACATGTCTGAGTATATCAAAGGCCAAGGGAATCCTGTAATGTAAACACATCATTTATTACTATGTACAGCAATGATTACCTGACATCAAACCCATCTAGAAGCATGCTGTGTGACTGCGAGTAGGCGGCTTCCTGTTAAAGAGCCCTATCGATTGACAGGAGTATGGAGAAGAGACAACAAAAGGGAAGGGTGTTTTGTCAATATCTCCAGCACTGTAAGGAACGGGCCTCCTATTCAACATACAACATAAACGTGGATATTTTCCAGTTCTCAACTCCTCTAAAACTCTGACAACTTCCTAAAAAACCATTCTCTTAGGAGCCAAGGAACACAGGGCAATAGCTCTGCTCTGCCTTGCTTATTAGCACTAAAGTTTAAGGCTAGAGGATGCAGCATCCTGTGGCTGCTGGTAAGGGAACAATGGACTCCCTGTCACGTGTCCCTTGGCTCTTTCCAGGCAGAGAGCTATGGGATGTTGACCATCCTCTGATACAAGTGACTAATTTAGAGAAGGTGGCCCAGGGAGCCCAAAACCGGATTTATCAGGGCATGCAGGAAAACAAGCCACTGCAGCATTACCAAAAGAACTTCCATGGAGATTCATGGGGTGGAGAGTAAAAAGCATAGCTGTGCATCTGAATAGTTGAGCTACTCTTCACTGCAATCAAATTCAATTTCACCGATGTGACAGAGAAGAGGTATGAAATATTAATGATCTGTGCTGGCCTAAATGGTTGTTAGATGTACGCAGACACATTGTATTCTAAAGAAAATTGTATGCAAACATAAAAATGTTCTCATTGCATTTGAGGGGCATCTCAAGCAGGTGCTTACATGGTCAGTTCTCATACATGTAAACTGGGGCAGATATAGCTTTCTCTTTTCTCCTGTTTGGCTGTATGTAGTGATTCCCTCCAGACCCAGTATTTGTCTTGCAAATCAGAAGAATGAACTCTCGCTCACCGACACAGCGGATTCTCACAGCCATACCTTTTGCCATTCAACAGTTTCTGGAGCTGCTTCTGTTTCTCCACACCTGATGCTTTAAGCTGGAAAATGACTTCATGGGGGCATTTGGAGGCACCATCACTTAAAGCAAAACACTTTTTTTTTCTTCTTTTTTTTTTTTTAAAGTCTGTAGACAACAAAAAGAAAACACAGAATATAAGTTATAAGTTCCTGTGGAAGGAAAATAATGCAGAAATAATACCTTTAGAAGAAACAGTTTTGATAAATAAATTTCACCTAGAACCAAATTTTCTGTGAGCACAAGGATATGATGTCAGATTTGCATGTAAAACAGGTACCACATCTGTGTAATTTCAATGAACTTGAATAAAAACAAGAAACAATATGTATCCAAAATAATTTTGCTTGCAGGTTAGACATGAAATTGTTGACATATTTAGTAGCTGTTTGCCTGAAGATCTGACCCACAAGTTGTACGTCTTTCAAGCAGAAAGAATAAGAGAGTATGAATTAAAAGATGAAGCTAGTATGAAAAAGTATCTGCTGAAAACGTCTGTCAGAAAAACTCTTCTTGGATACATTATTTATCTATAATGGAATATATGGTTTTTCATTTCAAATCTTCTGTTTTATGAATGGAGTTTGTAAAGACATCTTAGATATTTAGACGCTGAAGTTTCAATGCTCTTACATTCATTGTTTCTGGAATATACAAAGAGAAGGCACTATTATTTTAAAATATTTTTAAAATATTTGACATCTAATGCAGAAGTTTTTGTCATTAAATAATACTTAATGCAGCCTAGATATACACTTGCTGCAAAGGCTGCTCAGAAAGATAACTTTGGTCTGCTTTGACTCACTGCAGCCTCAAGTTTAGCCAGAGGTCAAGGCGTGTTGGACTCAATATAGCTTTACAAGGACATTTCTAGGAACCGTACAGAGGAGCTGAGGGGACTTAGCATCTGGAAAGGGAGCGCTGAGGAGTCACAGGCAATGAATCTAGACTTAAGGACACTTGAGACAGACTTACAACTTGTGCCTTCCAGACCTGCTCAGCAGAGCTTTGTGGAGGATGTTCAATTTACCTAATTCTTGAAACAGGCTTCCCAAGAGATTGCTGGCTTGGTTCATCCATTATACTATTAGGTCTCTGGTTGGAGTGTGAAGGAGTTGATGAAGGACCAGGAAAACAGGCAAGAGCAAGTTTCAAACTTCCATACCTCATCGAGTTTGGTCCAAAACAGGCATCATTTCTGCACTTGACATTACTTTTAACTCTTAGGGTTTGAAAAATTTACATCAGCTGCTTGAGAGGAAATTGAAATTCCTGGAGTTACATTACTGGTTTGAAACTGCCCAGAAATTCCCATTTATGCAAAAGTTTAATTCCTTAGAAAGCTAGTTAATATAGCTTCTACTGACCAGGTGTTGGAGAGAAGAGACAAGGCCATACTGAAAGAGGACACTGTCCTTTAGAGACAAACAAAACATGGCATGATTCCTACTCAGCAGAAATTTACTAGACCATGTGCAGACAAGTTGAGGTAGCTCAGCATCTGGAAAGGGGGAGCTGAGAGGCCATGTGCAATGAATCTAGAATCCTTCACCAGATTCACAAGGGAAGCTTTAAAAATAAAGTTTAACTACATAAAAGGAGGTTCAGAACAATAAAGAGAACCAGAGGAACAAAGAGCATGATCAAGGGTACAGCTGAGCTGAGATGAAGGCTGGAACAACTCTCAGTGCAATGTGAGTTTCAAATTTGGGGCCCAACAGGGTAAGAAATCAGGAAGATTCCAACATATATGAGGAATATGTTCAGACTGCAGAAAGGAATTTTTCAAATAGGTTTCAAATATGGGCAGTAGAAATGAGAGTTCAGAGGGAACAATAAAAGTATCTCAGGTAACATTTATGGAAGGAATTGGTGAGAATTCTGGCAAGAACAGAAAGGAAAATAGTATTTGTTGGTATTGAGCACAGAAACAAGGCTTGATGAGAACAAATTCAAAAAAAAAAAAAAAAAAAGAGAAAAAAGAAGGAAGACAAGCTCAAGTATATACAAATTCTCAGATGGAGAAGACAGCCTTGGAGGATGGAGAAGCAACATTATTTGGCCCTGACTGTGAACAGAATTGGCAAGCCTGGACTAACCGGAAAGTGTCTTGGGAGATCTGCCTTCTATTTATTTTCTTCTGTGGACTAGGTTTTGCATTGTGTACTCTTTGCTCAATGTGTATTGGTTATTAGTGCATTCCTTCTGAGCTATTCTTAACTTCTGAAAGGGACTGGTGTTAGTTTTGTGAACTTAAGCTACAACTGTTTTACAACCTGAAAGCTATACAGAGAGCAACAGGAAAATCTCTGAGCACTCAGTGGCTTTCCTTTTTCCAGGCCTTCTCCAAGAAACTGCACTCAAACCATCCCAAGCTCAGCTGTAACTTCTTTCAAACACACCTTCAGTCACCAATAGTAAGATACTCCACTCTCTCATTCCTTTGGGCAGTGTACAGAGACTGTATTCAGTGAGAATACTGCATCTGCTACCCTTACGCATTCTGCAGTCCTCCGATAAGTTTACTACTATATGTAGGCTTCTACAAAAGTAATGCTTCCCTTTATTTCCGTGAAAACTACAAACGATACAAAGAGCACAATAACATTGTTTGATAAAGCAAGTTTGCAGCTGCAAATCACTATTTTTCAATATAGTCTTTAGCTATGCATTGTTGCCAGCAATGAACAAGAGCCTGCATATTGCACTTGTAACAATCTGTACCAGTGGAGGTGATGAACTGTCACTGTAGCCACTGTTGAAACACACCACCCACTCCCTCACTGCGCTTACATCCACTGCTTGGGCTCCATAAAAGTTCAGCAAGAATCAGTGAATGTCAATGGGTGCCATTTTTTCCTCATAGAGGAATTCGGTTACACATCTTTGCTTCATCCACTTTCATGTCAGACTGCCCTTTTCTGCCATCTGTCTCATGGCACAACATCCATCTCTGACATCATGGGCCAACATAATAAAGTAGGGAGCACTATTTTCAGAGCAGCATTCGTATAAGATTCTTGGGTCAGCTCAGCAAGGTTATATTGCCCTCAAAATATAAGCAAGACTCTAGTTTCATAAATGAAGGGGTTAGAAATTTCAGAAAGTGATTGTCCAAAGGAAGATCTCCCAGAAGAGAGAAATTCTGTTCTGAGATGGGACACAGACATTCATAAGTACTAAGGGCCTGGAATTAGTCATCACATACAGTATGAGTAAGACTCTGGCAGAACAGTAAGTCTGGCAATCCGTAAACTTCCCCCTTTTTGCCACTATAAACTCATTTCTCCCTGACAAATAGCTTTTGAATCAGCATAATTAAAGTTAGCATTAAAGTTAGCATAATTAGCATTTTTCTTGCACAGGCCTAAGTGCTCTAAGAAAACAACGCAAAGAAAGTGGAAGTAAAACTTAGTAGTGAGATGTAAAGGATGCTAATACACAAAGTTCCTTTGATATTTACTCTTCTATGTCTATGTCTGGAGCAGGGTGATGCTTTTGTGATATATGCAGAGATACGTGGAAGATACCATGCAGAATCCTGGCCTCTCAGCAGAAAAAAAAAATAAACAATAACAACAAAGATGGTTAGGAAGGTTCAGGAAATTAATTTACTCACCAAGAAAAGAATACCCAGCAAGTTTCTAAGAATGTAGAATAAACTGGGGCAGATTGAAAAATTGAAATGTTGTTACTTGGGAAGTAAGGCTCTTATAGTACTTTTAGATATGTATATCATAATATTCTGCTTCAAACTAAGCTTTTACTTACTAAGCAATTAACTAGTTTAGGCTTTCCACTGCTCAGTCACTCATACCAATGTGTTCTAGCAGTGTCCCTTGCTTTTACAAAGCAGAAAAAATAAATCAAACGAAATAATTCCTGGGTGTTCCACTGCAAAAATATATATGCCACTTACACTTCTCTTGGAAGTTGGAGAATGCTTCTTATAAACAAATGTGAGATGAATTGTTGGAAAGAATGAACTGAATTTATGCAACTGAACAATACAAGAAGAAATTTTCAAAAATGACGTTTTTGAAAGAGATCTTTTGATGTTTGATTAAAATGTGGGAACTTGTACCAACAAATAAGTTTAATTAGAGCTACTTAAATACATAGTCTGTGCTGATTATTCACGTGCTGCAGTATAATGGGAAACAAGTTCAGCTCTGTGGAGAACAGGAATCCTGAACAGTTCCTGGACAAACCATAAACCATAGAATTGCTGCAAATGAATATTCTTTGCTAGAACAGAAATATCCACATAAATGAGATAATATACTGAGGCAAAATAAGCAGCACTTATATGTTGCAAATATGCAAACAGAGAAGTAAACATATGTGGTTCTAAAATCAATTGCAAAGAAATTTATTGCAGTCAGTATCACCATGACTATTGTGTGCTCTCCATAGAATCAGTCCCTATCAATTCCAGATCAGCTTCTGAAATTCTCATGACATCTCACCTGTGGACCTGAGTGACCCATTAATAGATCCATCAGCTTCCTGGAGTGCCCTTCCACATCCAAGAAAGCTGTCCTATTTCTGCAGAATGAGAAGGTAGAACATCAAGAGTGCTACTGGTACTGCAGTAAAGAGTAATAAACTCATATATTTAAGGTGGAGCAAACCAAAGAAAGAACAATCTGAGTTTCTGAATGAATTCTTTCCAGCAGTATTCCAACACTGTTAGAAAGATAATGTGCTGTGTCTTGGCAAAGGGCTAAAAAATTAGCATTATATAAATAGAGAGACCCAGAAGAGCCACTGGGCCGGAATCAGTGAAGGCAGCAGGAATTTCCCCCAGATTGCAACAGACTTGGATCATGCCTGTTGTTGGCATGGACATGCAGGGCCCGTAAAACATTAGAAAAGTGAATTTTTATTAAACAAATTATCTCAAGACATTGAAAACACATACAGTACTCTTTGCTATTTAGTTTTTCTTTTACTGGAAGCAGTAAATGAGAAACATTTCCTGCACAGTTTATCGAATGTGTTTGTGCTTAGTGCGTAAAAAGGATATGCAGCAAGGTAACCAGGGCCTTTTATACAATGCTATAGACCTTTAGGGAGCAAAAGTGAAGAGGAAGAAAGAAGAGACAGAGGGACAGCAATTGGTGCACATTTCTGTTATTAGCATATATGGTGGCCAAGGAAAGCATCACATGCAATTAACGATACACAGCTGTAGTCACACAGTGCATCTCTTCTGTGAAAGAGTAAAAGTTTATACAGCTGCTGCTTGCTACTCAGGAGTCACAAATGCAAACACATGATTGCATTATGTTTACAAATTTCCTGCAGAACATTCCGCATTTGTATGGATTATATTACATTCACTCAGAGTCTGATGACAAATTGCTGTAGATTAATCTCTTCTTAGAAATATGTGGAGCTTTTAACAAAGTGTACATAAACCAAGCTGCTAGTTGTTTTTCATTGTTAATAATGATTCCTTTTAAAATCCAAAGTTTAGAAGTGTTACAGGGCACGCTACTGGGCTTTCATTCATTATCGCAATAAAACTCCATAAAGCAGTCTGTTCTGCCAGAGGGTATTGCTCCTTTCTGACAGGTACAGTGACAGACACAAATTTTCTATCTCTGAATAGTACTATAGATACTATCAAGTGAGACAAAGAGAACAAAATGTATGACAATCGTTCAGTCTCATAGCAAAGAGATTTGTAGCTAGCTACTAAGTATGCTTCCCAGCAAACAGACTATGTTGTCCTACGGCTACATGGAAAAGTTATATTTTCTTTGAAAATTCAAGGGCATTTGGTTTGTTTTCACTCTACTTGAAAGACTGTTTTGTTTGTTGGCTCCAGCTAAACAGGTGTGGGGCCCAGCCTTTTATTTTTGCCAGCAAAATGACTATTAACTGACCATTTGTTGTAGAATGCTAACAATATAATTTAGAGTAAATATTTTAAACAAACATTTTTCTCAGGTCAGTTACGAAAAAAACCCAACAATAAATAATATCCAGAAATGAATGCAGCTCCCTCTCTCTCACCCAATGTTGGCATTTCTAAAATGCCTTTCCCAGTGATAAAACAGAAAAGCCTTGGGACAAGTCCAGTGAGGACAGGCTAGTCTCTTTTTTCCTCTAAAGTTTAATCTGTGGCTTCTGGGCTAGAACACCCATTTACATTTCACAACAGAATAAAATAAAACATTTTGTTAAAGATGCAGATTGTGCAGGGCAGCCTAACAAAGATAGTGATAGCATTCTGTAAGCAAATTTCCCAAGCTTTGGCCCGTTCCTTGAAGCACTGCTAAAACTATTTCCTCTCTTGACAAGCCCATCAGAGTTAATCTGGGGTGTCTTCTAGCTGAAGACTGTAAACACCACAGTGACTTCTGGAAGAGAATAAAGTTCTTGACTCCAATCCATTACAGTGCTTTACAGTAGAGGTCTTTGCAAGTATCGTAAGGGCAGGAGTTCTCCACGTTCATTTTTCCAAAGCCATATACATTGAAACCCAGTAGTCCAGCGAAGAGAGAAAATGCAGGGGCTAGTTGCAAGAGATCAGCTCAGCTGGGTGGATACAACCTCAGTCTGGCAAGAGAACTAGGAGGTTTTAAACCACTGTTTGTAATTGAAGGGATCACTGTCAGCACTGTGTTCCTGAGAACTCCCTGACTGACCAGATCCAAGGTTAATCTAGCTCTGACTCACTTTCCAAAAGCCATAATAGGCAGATGCCTAAAGCTTAAGAGCTGGACAAACATATATGGTATTTTCCTGTACTACTCTTCCAATCTCTGTCTATTTTCAGCTTAGAGGACTTTGTAAGCCAGATGTGGCTGTGCTCTTTTGTAACTCTCAATAGATTTCTCTTCCACATGTTCTTCTAACCTTGCCTTGAGCCCACACAAACTTCCAGCACTCACACCAACCTCTAACAAAAAAACACAGGTCAACTGCAGACTGAGGCTACTACGTTGTTTAGCTCCTCATTTACTTATCTTTAACTTGCTTTGTTTGATGACTTCAGCATCCACTATGGAAAAGGTGGAAGTTAATCCCTCTCAAGCATCACTTTCCATCACTTCAATTATTCTTGAGATTTGAGTAATGGAAATTCACAGAGTATTGAATATTTTTATGCTGCAGACAGACTCAAATGACAAAAACTATCCCAATTAGAGGGCAGAATTGCAGAGAGTTGGAGATTGATTATTTCCTCTGTGAGCAGGCTTCAGTCCTCTCTGATTAAATTTTAATTACAAGAATTTTGCAAACAGCAAATTTGTTCCAGCACCTGACACCCACCCAGAAAAAAATTCTTCAGTACACCTATCACACCATGTACAGTGTTTTAACTTGCAATACTGATCACTAATGTCGTTTCTAGATTATTCTGTTTTTGCAGGAACTAATTCTGAGTTTACTAGTAATCCACGTTCTCTAAAATTAACCTCAAGTCTTCCAAAAGCTCTCCTTCTGTTACTCAATTCATTGTTATTGGCACTAAAGCTGAGTTTGTAAGTAAGTGTACTGTGGTATCATGCTATCATCTCCATTTATTATGATCCAGGCACAATCAAAATTTTTCTCAATATATTTTTTCCTGTTCTCATTGTATTTAACTCTCAGACTCATCATGTAATTTCAGATTCCGAATTGGGAATCCTACTAGGCAAAGGCTATTATTACTAAAACCCTGGGATTCCCCAAGACAATCACATTCAAAATGGAGCTAGTATAAAAGAAAGTGTTAAGAAAGGATGTAAACTCCATGCTCTTGTCACTGAATTTTCAGTATTTTTAACTGAACATTGAGCTAATTAGGGAAAATACTGAGTGGTGCAATTAACCAAATAAGTACAAGTGTCAAATGACAATGGATGTTTTACAAGATGAAATAAAAAATAAATCTATAGTGCATTTTAAAACTAGTACAGTACAAAACAAAAATTCTAATAACCATGACCAAGATACTGTACTCAACAATGCTGCTACATGTAACCACACTGAAACTTTTTGGAAAATAATTTCAAAAAAAAACCAATTGCTTTTCTTTACGACATCCACTTGCAAGAAAACAGACTTCAGTAGTAAAAGAAAAATATAAAAAAACTACGTGCAGCACAAGTAAGAATGCTTTCAAAATCTAATCCCATGCATATACAAAGGTACGATACATGCTTTCTGTCACACTAAAGAAGGACCTGATAACCTCTGGAAAGCGCAAATCTCCCCTTGCATTTGCAGATGCCTTCTTACTCCCCCTGTGTGTGCCCAGTGGTAGGTTCTCCTCTTTCCTACCATTTTTCATGGGCAATGAGTTCTACGTCACAGCTCACTATCAACAGCCAATTCAGATTTAATGCTCAAGTGGCAGGAGATACAGTTTCTCTAAGAATTTTAATACATTTTCTGAGAAGCAGATGTCCACCTTACCAAAAAGAACTTCAGATTGTTTTAGGAAACTATGGTCACTGAAGAGATGTTGCATTTCTGCCTGTCCTGGTAGTCGAAAGACTCCAGCAAATTTTTAATGGAAATTTCCTTAATCTTTACTGAATGGTCCTCTAATAAGTTCATTAAAACATTTAATGGGAAGCTCCATCATATTTGCTATTCTGAAAATGAGTTCATAGGTAGCAACATTCCCTCTCTACCACGGGGATTTTTCTTATTAAAGAAAACTTTAGTAAGAAGTATTTTCTTATAAACAGACAACTTAACCCATTGTATAGACCAGCCAGTACATCTCTTTAAGAGCAACATTGGCTCATGAGGCAGGATGCCAGCTTTTCCACCTAGTCTAACTTGAACTCTGGCAATCTGAGGCAACAGAGGCTCTTACTGCTAATGGACAACCAACCTGGTGGTATGTTTCTTCGTTCAACTGATCCAAGGACATGATTCATAAATCTACATGGAATTTATTCATGCTACTCCGAAAATCTTTTCTAATAAGCTACATGTGCCAGGAATCTTGCAAAAAGCATGTCAAGCTCCTGTGCAGAACACTGATCAATACTCAAATGTCATTTGTGGAGACTGTCATGCTATTTAATAAAGCAAACTTGTGGGTTTTTTTAGTGTCTGTATTGGAATTAACCACCATCCTGATCCAACAGTTGGATTTCCATTTTAAATAAGTTGAATATTAAACCACATGCATATTTTTCCTTATGAATCACGTGTAAAACACTCAACTCGAGTCACGAAGGAGCATGCACTGCCCACATTCATATCTGTGCATCACGTTCTCATCTAGCTTCAGAATTATCCTCTTATATTTTTTCTGACACTGCATTCTTTCAAGACTACTGCAATGAGGTTATCTGCATTGTTTGCTAAAGAACTATATTAAAGAAATTTCAAATAGAGCCTGCTGCTCTCCCTGTAATAAATATGCAACAATGAAGAAAGGAATGAGAGGACTTGGGAGCTGAAGGGGAGAACTATGAAGGAACCAAACAGAATTACTACTTAAAAGAGGATGATTAAATTTCAACTTACTTCAAGATTTGTGGATTGTGATTTTTTTCTCTTTTGATTTCTCCATGTGCCCTCCAAGTGCCCTTTCCATGTGCCCAAAGGAACTCTCTTTTCTATTAGCACCATTTGTTCATATTTCAGAAATTTTGTGCTTATTCAGTTGGCCTTGACCTTAATGGCTTTTCTGTCTATCTTGTACCCACTTACTGCTGTTTTGGGGTTTCAAAGAAACCGAGATTATTATTTTTAAAAAAAACAGCCATTTGTGCCATTTGGCAACTCAGGTGATGAGACAAAGCCTCAGAATATAAATAAATACAGATGGCTCCTATTTCATTTTTTTCACTTCTCTTGATTACCCTTTTGTATTTTTGAGGACATCTGAGAGAAAAGACAGCAGGAGATTTTCTTAGAACAGGTTTTCTGCTCTTAAGGTGATAGTTTCCTTAATAAACTGAAATTAATTCAAGTAAAATATTTTGTTCCTCTGCAAGATATATAAGAAAATCCAGAAACAGAGAAAAAGAAAGGCAAAATTCACACACACATACATTTATACATTTACACATACATATATTTACTTATTTATTACATTCACACATACACATATACATTTATACATTCAGATCCTTCTCTGTCTCTAGCCATATCACAGTAAAATATTTCTCTTTGCTCACCAAAAGATCTCAGCAGAGAAAGGTTTGGGGTATATTGCCTTAATTAGCAGAATAAGCTAAAACTTTATTTTTTTTAAATAACGTATGAGCATGAATAATTGAAGAGAAGATAATGACACTATAGGTCCTTTCTACTTGAGAATGAATAAGAAGGCCTTGATATTGTTGTATATTACAGTAAAATACAGAAAAAATTAAAATATTTCAAATAATTCAATGTTCTCTTGTTTTAGTGACATTTCTTTCTGAGTTCTAATATACCTTCCTTCAAAATCTGTCATGACCCAGGAGTTTAAAGGACATGGGAGAGTTACTCAGACCATGTAAGGGATCTGCAAGTTTAGCAACTTGTATGCTTGTATGGTGCTTATGTTTCCAGACACGATTTTCATGTGACAACGCTCACTTCTCTATTTTGCTTAGCTATGTTTACTCACAATAAGAACTTTAAGGTCATGACTTCATAACAAGTTACACTGCTTTAACTGAAGGTTAGATCTGAAACCAATTCAAGTAGGAAATGGGAGATCTTATTCGTTTCACCTAAGATGGACTACTTGGGCTTAGATCGAGACAATTAGGAACAGGCTTAAATCAAGTGGAAACAGGTTGTCTTTAAAAAGCAATAATGAGGTCTCCAGAGATTTGTCTGAGTGTAACTAAAATTTGTGCAAATCTATGTGCAATCCCTAAATAATAGTTCAAATATCCTGGGAGAACCTGTGTAAACACAAATCATACACAAGCATAATATTTTATGCTGCAAACCCATGCCTTTTTCCTGTAAAAAGATTATTTTCATAATATTTCTTCACAGCAACTGTTGCCTACAGTTAGCAGCCTACTGGTATTGCAAGGTTTTTGCTCCATTCTGCAATGAAGTGTCAGATTATTAACTATGCCTTACCAAGTTGCCATCTAGACTTACAGTAGCTAGCATATTGGCTTAATAGCCAACAGATCCTAAATAATTATTCTGAACTACTGACCATGTAGCAGATTAAACTGATGAAGACATGAAATTTATGCTTTTGAGATATCTTGAAGGGGTGTTCAGCAGTAATGTGCATGTGTTAGACTGAGAGAGTCAAAATGAAGTCCAATTTACATGTTGCAAAAAGGGACTGGATGGGTAATGAGATCTGATATCTCTATTGGTATAGGATAGTCATGGCTTTTAATAGATTATCCTGGTGTCCATGTAGATATTTACAAAGACATTGATTTTCCACGTTTTTGTCCCAGTGCTCCATCCTATTCCCTAATGCTGATGGGCAGAATGAGAAGCCAACCCTCATCAATGCAGCTGATACATAAATCAACAGCATGGCAAAAACATTCCACAAGCAACTTCGAGGCTCTGCCACTGCTGCAGAGCCTGACACAAACACATCTGACGTTCCATTGCTCTTTGGATAGAATTGCTATAGCCACTTGCAATCTTGTGATACTCACAGCCTTCTCCTAAGAAATAGAGGCCGGCTCGTTTCTAGCCATAAAGCTTTGTGTCAAAAACCCAGGCTCTTAAAGTCCTGAGGGGAGGGCAGGTTTTGGAATTTGTAGAGAGGAGATGAATAGAGAGGAAATCTACCCGATGCCAAGAAAATATTCAGTTTGCTGAATGCTCTGTTTTTAAAAACAACTCTGCAATAAAAATGGTTATGATCTGCATATCATTAGGATCTATTACTAAGATGTTGCAAAATCTTCCTGCCTTTGCTTTCTCTGTTTTTAACCAGAACAATCAGGTTTACGTTTTTATACTCATATTGACCAGGAGGCTGCATGGACAATCAGGGGTAATTTCACACAGCAGCAGGTTTTGTTTTGAGAATGGCACACACAGAACAAGCTGCTTTCTTTCCATCATTCTGCTTTAGAATAAAAACTACAAAGAGCAGAAAAATAAAATATATGATAAAATACATGGCAGCAAAAATTGAATAAAAACACTTTTTCAGTAATGTTGAAGTTTTCCTTTTATTTGCCACTTTGTGTGGCAGTAAATACTGAGAGGAAAAATGGGGAAAAATATGGCACATTCACAGAACAACACAAAAATCTGTACTACTATCTGTAGCTGATGGCTGTATAACCAACCACACACAAGTAGAAAAACAAAGCCAGTTACTTGTCTTTAGAAACAGCTGATTTCAGTTAAAATGAGGAAAGAAATTATCATTAGGAGTACAAATAATGAATGTGCTCTGCTGCTGCACGCATATAAAGTCTGAAAGGTACCTCTTCATTCCACATTCTGTGTTACAGCTTCTCTCCAGACTGAGCAGAGAATCCCTAAAACTAATGGGTTAAATGCTTATTATACCACTGTCTTATTTGTAACATAAGGCACCTACTACAAGCCTACTCTTCATGCAAAATTGCCAATTTATAGCAATATTCCTTGTTTAGAAAACAAGGCTATCCAAACACTATAATTACAATATGCACCAGCAGGCATAACCCTGCATTAATGCACAGACTCCAGATACATTCGTCAAATAGAGTTTTTTTTCTCTTTGCCTTCTTCTCAGGGTACTTTTAAGTTCAGGGACAGAGAACATGTCTTCATTAGAAACATTAACATTCACAGGCTGTAGTAAATTTTGACAGTGAAAAGGTCTCTGTAACCTTTAGTTGTGCAGAAATTTACTTCCCAAGAAAATTACAGCTGGCACTGTCTTAATTAATGCTAGCTTTCTTTTCTGAAAATTGTGGGCTTGTCAGTAAAAAAGGCAGAAAAACCTGAGTTTAAAAGACTGGACACAAAAGACACGTAGAAATAAAGCCCTGCAAAATTTCATAATATTGCTCTGTTTTTGTTCTACAGTAAGGAGATGAAAAGATCTAATTTGATTTTGCCAAATGGAGCAACATATATGTAATATAGAAATGATTTGCATTCTCTCTTTTGTCTTTGAGTTTCATCATGTAAGGAGTGCTTTTTTTAAGCCATTCTGTTTTAAAAGCAATAGGTCAAATAAAATCTATATCTGCAGGGGGAGGGGAATAAAATACCACTTTTTTTTTTTAACGTTTCTTTAAATGCTCCCAGTAAATCGTAGCTAACAGTAAGAATTGCAGCAGTTTCTCATGTAATTTTTAATTACCTGACATTTTTCTAATTTTTAGAATGATTTTGGTAATTGCATACGAATTTATTTCTTAATATTTACCCATGTATCTCAAAGTTATATTTATATGGTATAAATACTTTAGCATATTAAGACTAAGTATTTGGTGACTGGATTTTTATTATCATGCATGATCTTTAATTGCTTCACAAGGTGCTAAAAATGTACCTTGTATCTGAACAGCATTTTCCTACACACAGGCTGTGTTGTAGTTAAGAACAGGTACGAAAAAATACTACTAGTGGCCACCAAAATCTCCAGGATGTTGCATATGCATTCCCTCATGTTCTCTTCTGGAAGAGATTTCCAGCATTTCGTGTTTGGAATTTCTGTGCAGCCCCCAGCTCTATCTCTGGCAGCAATAACACTCCAGCTACACAGAGGAGTCAATGTGCACCAAGACGTGACACTGCTTTGGCACTACGAGAAGCACCAATACTGCATGTCAGCTGTTCCAAACATTTTATGCAAGTTTCTACAGGCACTTTAAATGTAGGTGCCCCGTATAAATGGTTTATTAATGTTTATGAAATGATTAGTTGGTGCCACTACATCCTTTAATAACTTATTGTGAGGCAAGTTATAAAATGCATCATCAATAAATGCTTAAAATGCTGCCACAGCAAGGTGATAAGCTGTTACAACAGTATTTTAAGATGTATGCATTGTTCAAATAGTTTGCCTGTTATTTCAACACATACTTTCAAGATTTTTACAAGCATGTTATTGAATGCTGTACAAATAATAAAATATTCATAAAGATCACCTTAATTTAAAGTGTTACTGTGTTTTCCTAACTTTAACGTACAATGCCACAGATACAGAGCAAGCATTGAAATACAGAAAGGTAACAGAAGAGAAAAATTCCTATCTCCGATGCAAATCTCTACTATCACCCTGAGATAGAAAAAATTCACTGCATTCCTCAGACATAGGGTCTGTATTTTCAAGGTTTGAACTGCTAACTATATAAGAAATTGCCATGGATAAGGAAAAAACACACAAAAAAGCAGGCACCTAAAGTCTGAAGTTCTGAAAAAATGTCACACACAAAATGTTTTGGCTGTTTATAGTACTTGGCAACGTTACTGAAATAACAAAATCCCAGCACAGGCTATGGAGCCCATATGGACAAATGTAGGATGAGGGCCTCTCTTTGCTACTTTCCATACCGGAAAATGAACAGAATAACATTATGGACAAATGTGATAAATGGAGTACAGTCATAAAGCAGCTGCTGATTGGGACATTAGCTTATGCATTTATCTGCTTCTCAGCTTAACCACAATGAACATGAAGTCTTAAGCGATTTTCCAAAAAGGAATGTAACCTCAGGAAGAGAAAGCCAAAGTCATTGCTTAAGAATGGTATACTAGGAACTGCAAGAACATAGCAAGTGGGAGGGTCTAAGGATATACTTACAAAAGAAATGCAGTCAAATTTTCTCAGCTCATTCTCAAATTAATTGAACTACTTACATAAGTGAGGAGACTTAAGGAAAGCACTTCCAGATATTGGCTCCACACATTAGGATTTTCATTCCTGCCTGTGATCCCCTGTGTGTCATTTATTTATGGACAGACTGCAACCAGTCTTTGTTTCAGCATAAGGAAAGGCAGCCACATGGATACTTGGTAAGGCCAAAGAGACCCAACAGGAGAAAATGTTACCCTGGAAGGGGAGGAGACTAAAAGGCAATCCCTGGTGAAACATGCCATACTGCCACTCGTCATGTATGGGACAGCCTCCTTCGTTTAGTTCACACATGCTCACCTCTGGAGAAGGGTAAAGCACTACCAGTCTCTGAGGAGGCTGCTGTCAGAGCTCAGTACACACAGATCACCTTCGTTTAGTGGGATTCTGCCATCTGTGCAAATCTGAACAGCAACCAGTGTGACCACACCCTCCCTTTGCCACCTACACAGTGGTTGCTGAGCTCAAGTAGGACTAAATGCAAACATTGTTCTACTCTACTTTTCCAGATGCCCATCGAGAACATGCAAGCACAAATTCATTTCCAACTACCACAGTTGCAGGGATGCCAATCCTTGCTTCCTTGAGCCTTCCCGCAATATGCCTTGCTTTTGGCTACATGGCCAAGTGGAACAAGACCAATGGGCTCCTCTTCTTTTCCACGATATTTATTTCTCATTGGATGGGATTGATTATAAACATATGAAACCATTGACTATTCATCTTTTAACACACTGGAGTAAATAAAGGAACTCTCAACAATTAGCATTCCTGAGTTTGCCTTTCGAAAATTTATTCCCTAAAATAAATTTTTACATGATTAAAAAGTAAAGCCAAACACTTGGTTCTTAGATCCTGACTCTCTAATCACACATATACATGCCCAACTCTTGCATGTGCTCTTTGACAATCAAGTAGTCTCAAATTGTGTTTTATCTCATGTAAGTAGCATTTCCAGGTTGTTTGGTGCTGGTACTATGATTTTCCACTCATTCCTGTCAATTTCCTAGTACCTCATAGACATTTTCTCTGTCTTACTTTGTCTTATTAGCTGTAACAAGGTATTTCAGATTTTCCCAAATTTTTTTTTCCCAATCGATTTTACTTTGTTCTTAATGAAGGTATAACATTACTCATACGTGGATGTTTATATAATATTTTTATTTAGATTTATATACATAATTGCTCATCTCCTAGCTTAAGCTTTATTGTATGCCTATATTGTTGCATTATCTGAGACTTACTTAACCCAAAGTAAAAAAGAATGAGGAGAGATGATAAATGTACATCACTTTCTTCACTAGTTTTTACTGCTCAAGACAGGTCTGACAACTGTAAGGCGCTTTTACTACCAGCATCCTGTGGCTATTTGGAGATTTTTTTTGTCATTCTGATGCAACCTTCACGTGACTTCATATGAATAAACTTAACTTTATTCTTTCTTTTCACTCTGATCTCACTTTAAAAAAAAAAACTTAAAAAAAAAAGACAAAATAGATACAGAAATTTACTTATGCATTTGTTTAAAAAGTATGGAATCTTTCCATGTTATGTATCTGCTTATTAAATCATTATATATCTGCTTCATAAATCTATAAGTGGACTTCCAGGCTTTGCCATTTAGGGACAAACACAAGCAATGCTTCGTTTTGTTCTTTGGTATGTGAGAATCTTGAAAATGCTTATTTCAAATTGTAAATTTGTAAAAAGGAATTGTAAAAAGGCAAATTTTAAATTTCTGGCGTGTGTGCACACTCTACAAGATCTGCTTGTTAAGCAGATAGGCCCTTGGGACATAAGAATATATCACAGTATTTTTGCCTAACTACTGTTCACACGTGACAGTTGTTTCTGCTCCAGGATAACATACAAATATGTTTTACAGGTTTTTCTAATGGTAATCATGATGCTTCGTCTTGCCCTTCTAATAATAACAACAGTTTTGCTTCCTTCCTCCCTACCCCCACTTTCTTGGCAAGTCTGACATTCAATTTGGAGAATCTAATGTCAGCAAGAAATCCATATGTACTCCTGAGAGTGGTAGGCATGCCCCTTCAAATCTATTTTTAGGTTACTGTAGAATAAAGTGATAATCTTCTTCCTTCAGTCATTTCTTTTCCAAGTAACTCCCATCTTTTCAATGCTTACGAAGGAATACTTAATGCCTCAACTTACTGAAAATATTTTTTGTGTTCAAAGTGAATGCATACTGGTATGATACATACAATGACATTGGTAAGATTTGTTGTACAGATCTACAAAAGAGAAATATTTGCAGCAGAAGAGTTTACACTTCATGCAAAGCAAAGCTAAGACCATAGATACTGTAAGGATATTTAAATTTACAGAGCAATCTGTTATTTGTCTGTTTATAAATATTCAGTTCCTTCAAGAACAATTAATTTACTATTTTGATGTTGATCTTTGACACCAAGATAACCTTACCTAATTCAAAACTATTCCACTTACGGAGTCTATATTACATAGGATTTCAGCATAGATCTTTCAACATTTCTGAGCTAGTATCAGTCCAAGACAGAAGCAAATCATGCTTGGCTTGTGTGGCCTTCATTTAGTAATCATTTAGTTATTTAAACACCAATTGTTCATCCCAATCCTGAAAGTCTACTAATATTTACACTAATCTACCTGTTTTGGAAATGAAGCACAAAATTCCAGGAATTACAGTTTACCAGATGGACCTGCCTGCTCACATGCCTGGAGACTGATGCCTCCAAATGTTTTCAATGTCCACAGTTGATGTGGAGTTTGACCCTCATCCTTTGCTGTGGGGACAGTGGGTCCAAGTCACCAAAGCTCTTAGCCAACACCTCCAGATGAACCAAACATTTGGAAAAGAAATTAGGCAACTTCAAATGCACTTGGGATAGAATTTGATCTTCTTACTGAACCCCAATTATAGCAAACTGTGAATTGATTAAGATCCTGGTTCCTTCCTTCCAAAAAACGTTGGATAAAGATCATAAAATCACCATTCATCCAGTTTACAATGATTTATGCAGATTGGGAAGGGCTGTTTTGCATAATGGACAAGAATTATGGAATGCAGTTATCTGTGGTCTTTGTCATATTGTCTGTTTGTAACCTATCCTACTGCTTGCAAAGCTCCTGCTGAACCAACAGTTTTGCTTGGTCTTTCCCAAATACAAATGTGAAAAAAAATTATCCTCTGAAGGAGATTTAGGCAGAGAATCTGAGCTAATCTGCAAATTTCCATTACACCTTACCTGTGTATTCACTGTCCAAAGAAGGGAGAAGGCAGTGGGTGTTAATTCCTTCAGTTTCATCTCACTCATCCTTTAGGAAAGATCTCTGTGGGCTTCTCCTGGTCCCCTTATCCTCTCCCTCTGAATCTGTCCATATGGCTTCCATCGTCTTTTCCCATCTCCAAGAGAGAGGAGTTTGAAGGCCCTTAGAAATAAGAAATACACCAACAATTATATATTTCCTGCATTCAAAGCAGAAGCTTTAAATGCATTTTCTCCCAAATATACTATATTTAAAGCACAACATGATTATTATACTCTCTTCTTATTTGTTTATTTTTAGCACATATCAAAGCCCAGCAGTTCTCCCTCCAGGCTATGTTTGACAAAGTTGCAGAGACTTTCCAGGCCACCTCAAAGCAGAGATTAATCCAAACAATTTAAACCTTTCACTGTTCCACAGGAGGATGGCATTCGATTGGATTATTTAGGGAGGACAAAATGTTTTTGTTGATGAGAGAGATGAAATCCTCAGAGAGTGAAATCAATCTTATGTAGAGACCCTGGAGCATTGATCTTGGTGTACATTGACAATTTCTGGTTGTTTAGCTATTTGGAATGACCGCACAAAATGAGCAAGTTGTTATAGTTTTAAGGTTTTGGTATTTATTGGCAACCCGGGTGCTCATATGATTAATCACACATTCAGAATGTGAGCTCAGTGGAAATTGACTGCAACGCAGCAGAAACAAAGTTTTCAGTTATCATTGTGTAATAAATTGAAGCTATATCCCAAAGCAGATTTGTCTTCAAGTTTCCAATTTGCCTTGTTAAAAGTGTTGTTTATACAGTAGTTAGCAAAAATGCAAGTAATTACACACAGAATTCTTTCTAAGCGGTTCTGTACATTTTTTTTTTTCTCTTTATTGGTTTTCTATCTTCATTATCCAATATTCTGTTATACCCAAGCAGAAACCACATTCAGTAAAAATCAGAAAATAGTCTGGCCATAGAACAAGAACCTGCTTATACTGAGGGCAGCATTTCTTGGGTGTAACGCTGCAAGAAAAGGCCTTCTAACAAACTAACCCAAATGCAGACATCCTTTAATAACCCACTTTCCTCTTTGTAGTTGCACTCTCTGATGCTTACTACTGAAGAGAAGAACAGAAGGAAAAACATTTTCATTTGTATGTCATGTTTCATTTAATTAAATAATATTTATTCAGAAACGGACATTCTAAGTTTTTACATAGCTGTTTTGCATTGTAAGAATATCTGTTTCTTCTACTAAAAAACAGATGCAAAAATAAAATCTTAACTACAATTGGAAATTGGAGAGCAATTTGTGGAATGCAAATACTGAGAGAATTTATTTAAAATGAGGAGTGCCAGGTAGAGAAAAATACTGTCTATACAGGAAGGAGCTGCTCCAACTATGGCACACTGGTAGAGACTTGTGCTGCCAAATATTGATAATGCTTTATAGCCTTTCACACTTGCCACCAGGAATCTCACTGTAACCTTGAAGAAGCAGTTGCTAGGATGTCCTTGCTAAAGATAAGAGCAAAACTGTAGAAAAGAAAGGGAAAACCCTGTAAGGCTGGCCTTCTTCCCTAGAGAGGGGTACATGCTCATAATGTACAGAAACTATATCCAGATCAGGAGAGACCTAATTACAGAACTCAGAGATGTTAATGACACACAGAAATTTACATATAGCTGAAAATATGAATATCTCTATGCCAGCGGTCATATCGCCACAGGGTTGGCTTCAGAACTAATGTGTTGTAATCTGGGAGCATTTTCTGCAAGGTGAAGCCTTTCAAACAGTCAAAACCATTTGTTTTTTAATTGAACAACACTCACCATAAGCCTCTGTTAAATTTTATTGACAAAGATCTTTTTTTCTATTTGTAATTCCTTCTCCTATGCCCTCTCTGAATAGGGTTTGCAACAATAATTCCTCACATTTATCTTTCCATCTTTCAGCCTCAAAATCCTATATCTGATTTGGACACAACAATCTCCAAAGCAATGAATATCCCTTTAATTTACAGAGAATTTTCAAGGACAAAATTACTAAACGATTTTTCTTAGGCCTCATGTAAGATAAAAAGGTTTTTTTCATGCTTACATTTATTTATTTTGTCAATTTGTGTGTAACATTGCCTTGTTGACTGACTTCTGTATTTTTTGTTTCTCCTTAGCTTCAGGGAAACATCCCTATATCTTTACCTGTACTGGAGATAAGGACTTGTCACAGCTGCTGTCCATGCAGTCCTCAAACCAGAGAGTACTGTAATAAATCTTATTTTATTTTATGGACAAATAAATGCTGAGGTAAAATATTTGAGAATCGTTGCTTGAATACTTGCCATAGCAGCGCTACTGTAATAACCACTATGACATTAATTTACTGCAATGTGCCGTAGGAAGAAGGAAGAAGGAGGGAGAAGGGCATTAAAAGAGAAAAATTACTATCCTTCGGATTTATTGGGATTGGCCTTCCTCATTTTCAGCCATCATTAGTTGATTAGGTGCTGATGACAGTATGGACAAGCGTGCTAGAATAGTTGGCTAAGAAAAGCCCTAAAGGTACTCTGTTAATTGAGATGATGTTCATATTGTACTTACTGAACATAACTGCAGACAGTGAAATAAGAGCTTAGTGTTGTGTAACAGACCACATGAACATTCACTCATTATCAGTCTGTAAAGAGGAGAAAACACTGTACATGGATTATGATTACTACAGAAAAAGAGATAGTATTAAAAACTGGAGGAGACTATCGCTGGAAACTATGTTTTATACAGCCTTCTGGGAGGTGTTGAGAAATCTGTCTAATGTTGTTCCATAGTTCCATTAGGGAAACATTACTCTATCAAAGGAACTGAAAATTGACTTATGCCATCATCTTGTAAGAGGTAAGCACCTGAACATAACAGAATATCCAGATTTGCTTACCCACCAGAAGCTTACATGCTATTGATACTCTTTTCATGCTTACATTCAATCTAATTTAAATTTTAAGGCAATTTAGAGAAAATGGCAAAGAAACGCCACTATACTTCCTTCAATCCTGTTTGTGAAAAGTCAGCATTATACATGAAGAGAGAAATATTCTCTATGCAGAACCTGTAATGCAATAGATACTTGGATTCAACAGTAACATTTTAGTAACAATGGCAGTGCTATTACCAATAAATCCACGATGTTAAATAATTTAATATAGACATTAGCTTGCTTCTTGCTGTGGCCAGGATGAATTTCAAACTTGGTGCCTTGACAGACAGCCACAATGAAAATGCTTTAAAGCTTCAGAATGGAATGGACAGTAGTGTAAAAGATCCTTTAAACTTTCAGGCAAATCTCAGCTCCTTTCAACAAAATTGTCCTAGGAGTATACTGCCTACAGAGCAAAATTATCCCAGTACCTGAAGCAATGTGCTCTGAAAGTTCAAAGTTAAATTAATTTTGCCCTCTTTCCAAAAACTGAGTGAACTATATCTGATCATTAGCATGTTCACACTGAATACATCCAGCTACAGGGAACAAGAGCTCAGCAATATCAGAAACAAGTTACACAGAACTCTGGAAACTCAAAAAATGCAGCTTTGTCATGATTAGACATTATTCCTGTTTATTAAGTTCTAATATTGGCTCTGTTAAATGTAAGTATTTGTATTTAGTAACCTACTGTGATAGATCACTGGGCCTAGTTTGAAAAACCCACCCTGTGAGACAGTGAATGGCAGAATCTTGCTTCCTCAGCCAAACAGGAACTCACTTCCTTTGGTTGTTCATGAGCTATCAATTTCTTCTCACCATAGTAAGAAATGGTAAAAGTCAGTAAACTACAAATACTCAGAAGTACAAGTAAAAAAACAGCACAGATTTTTGTAATATGCCTATAAAGAACAGTGTACAGAGTGCCAGAAGAATGCAAAATCAACATTATTTTTGGCTTACCTTTCACTTCAAAGGTAAGTTACTACACAGTTTAATCAGTAATTACTTACCATTGTTGTCAACGGCTTCTAGCACAGTTTTTTTACAGGACAGCATTAGCATTCAAGAGCTTCTTCATCAGATTCTTACAATGAATATGGTTCTATCTTTAACATCCAGTGTGATAATAAATGGCATTGCTTTCCTTCAGACAACATCTGTTGTGACTTTGGCATTCAGCTCAGTGGAAGCTGAGAAGCGATTGATCACATTATTGGATATCTAGACACGCTGTTGCAACATCTTTAGCAAAAGGCTTGAAAACTTAAGCAAGTACACTGAGTAAGCCACAAGAAAAACAAAGAATATTTATATTCTTAAATAATCCTGATAAATAATCCTGATCTAAATGTGCATGTTTGGTGGCCCTGCCAGGCAGGGGGGTTGGAACTACATGATCCTTGAGGTCCCTTCCAAGCTGGGTGATTCTGTGATTCTGTGATATTTGAAGAATCAAGATAAGAATCAAGACATTCAAAAGAAATGAGAATCAGGATCACAAACATGAAATACCCTCAAAAACGCTAGCACAAAAGTATCCCTTTTAAAATACTTATCCAAGGAAGTGTTAACAGGATCAGGCTTTTGCAGCTGATGCTGTTTGCTTCTAAAATCATTGTGATTTTGGATTCATGCATTACACTCATGGCAGTGACAGAGAACAGACATGTTCAAAGTGTGCTTTACCAAGACCTGTCAACATTTGAACTAGAAGAGTGATAGCTTTGACAGGTTTTGGAGATTCTGCTTCCTGCCACTACCTAAGAAGGCTGATACAAGAAATAGAAATCACCACATCCAAGCACTGAAATTTTCACCAAGTCTTGCAGCTGGCCAGGAACAATGTTGTTGCATATTTTAGAATAGGAATATAAGCAGAGTAAATGTCTAATGTGTAAATCAATCACAACAGAGATCGTTGGTTATCTGCAGTTTGGGATAATATACAGTGAGGTAGAGTGATGCAACAAGAATGCAGCTACGGCAATGACACTAATTTTTCATGTGGAAAATGCTGAATAAACTTTCTGCTCCAGCTTCAGATGGTTTCCATACTATTCCTCAGCAGGTATAAAAACACTGTCTCATTCTGTTCAACCATAGGGCACACCTGGTTCCCTGGTCCAACACCACATGCCATGGATGCTGATTGTTTACAACCTTTCCTCTGCTCACTGTTCCTCAGTTAGCCCCTTTGCTCTAAAGCCATCCTTGTTCTCTCTCCATATACAGTGCAGCTGACGGGCATGCTCATTTTCTCTCCTTCATACTTCATGGTTTTCAGGATGCTTCTTATCTTCCCATGTAACCACACTACATTTTCACTATCTCTGGCTTTCTCACTTCACATCCTAGATGCCTTAAATGCTCTCACTTAAATGCTTTACTCAAAGCTTCTATAAAGTCCAAGAGCTTATATTGCTCCTATCCCATATATATCCATGTAACAGCCAAACTCTGACTCACTCTGTATCTTCTGCATACAGTAGATCTTATCTCATGCCACATAATTCCCTCTTACCATACTTCCACCTGTACTTTAATCCACTCCTCCCCACACTGAGAAACATCCTGTTTCATCATAGATTTACTCAGAGAGGCTGCCTCTCCAGTCTGCCAGCCAGAATAAAATAGCTGGCTGTACCTCACTGCAGTCCCATCACTCACATTTCATCACTACAATTCTTCCTCCTCCCACGTAACGGTGACCACTATGGAATCTTCTCTCTGCACCAACAAATGCAGGAAGTGTGGTGTCAGATTTGCAGTCTCTTTCTGATAGCAGAGGGAGTTTTCAGTCTAAATAATTCTTCCATTACAGCAACACACTGATTGACTGAGATGAGGTATAAGCTAGAGTCACAAGAACCGAAGTGTGGGTGAAAACTGATTTTATTTTTTCAAAGGTTTCTGCATTTGAAGGGAGGAGAAAATGAGAAGTGTTTATATGTGACATGAAAATGAGCAATGCCCCCATAGTCAATTATGTGCACTCAGACCTAACTTACCTATGTAACAGACGTATACCAACTTGACCAAGATGAATTTCCTGTAATACAATTTAAGATGTGATAGAGCCAGTGAACATAGTTTTAGGACAATTCTTCAGGACTCTTGCATCTATGAAGCAGTTCAGTTACACAGAAGTCTTTTATCTTTCTTCCCATATTTCTGTGAAATAAGATTAAAACATACATACCATTTTGGCAAAAACCACCTTTGCACCAAGAAGTCTAATGAACAGTACAAGTAGCTGTGTTATGTTATTCAGCTCAGCTGCAGCCCTCACTCAATTAACTCACTTTCTTACCATCTTCATGCTAGTTAATACTGGACAGCATAGTGGCATTGAGCTTCCCATTTCCAGATTAATCAGATGGAGAATTAAGGGACAGAAAATAAAATACATTTTTTTTTTGTTGTTGGCTTTTTTTTTTTTTTTTTTTTTTTTGGTTCTATTAGTTGAGTCTGAGGAAGTTCCTCTTTGGGGGAAAAACAAGTGAGTATAGAAAAAGTCTTCACATTGTTTAATTTTGCTACATAAGTCTATCTGTGTAGTCCTTAGAGAAGGTTCAGATGCAAGCAAAGCAAATAATGATGGTGTCATATGTAGCCTCTTCAAAGCAGAAGTATTTTGGGGGTTAGGGCACTTTTTCCTCATGCTGTTGCTAATAACAAGGGAAAGATCAGAAAGATGAGATTTCTTCTCTCTCAGAGAGCATGACTACAGTGTTCCAATATATTCAAAAGCTCATTACATAGTAACCTCATCCAGGATGCCCACCACTTCCTAATGTTTCTGAACAATGGAAACCTATCTTCTCTGCTCCATTATTGCTCTTGGAGGAAATTATGCCAGTCTCCATGAACATGGTTTCCCTGTTTAAGGACAGCTGAAGAGACAGCAAAATATAGAAGAGATTAAAGAAATTTATGGATATGGAGAGAAAAATTTTAGATGGCAGAGATTACTGGAAGAGATTATCGGAAGATACTAGGGAGACAGGTATAGTCAGATATCAGACTACAGAAAAGAAACTACGAAAATTCTAAAATCACAAAATCATAAGAAAAAGACATATTTACAAATCCATGTTTTCCTGAGTTATACAATCTTCTAAAGCAAAACAAGCTGTACCTCTGGTGGCACTCCCAAACTGTCTAGGGAGACCAGCTGTGTTTGACAGATTTTCATTTTTTGGCAGCATTCATATTCTGTGAAAGAAAAACATTACCCTTTTTTTTATAAATGACTTTGCTATATCCATCTTCTCCACCCTTTCTAAGAGATCAATAGACCAGGTGTCAATACCCAATAAATTTCCAAACACCTTTTTCCTTTTTTCCTTTTTGTTTTTCTTTCTCCTCTTACTCTCCATTAAGTACTTCCAGGCTCACTAGAACTCCAAACCTTTAGGCAATATCTTGAGCAGCTGTTACAAAAACAACCGATGGTATTTCACAATGTTCGTCATTCCTGTAGCACTTGCCCAACTACTAAACCAGCAAATCCTTTTAATCTGCAACAGTTTGGGATTTTTAGTTTTACATTTTAGCAAGCAGGATACACAGCCCATGCACTTGGAAAAGGAACACAAAATGTTTTTCATTTCCTTTAGTGATTGCAGTGTATAAATAGCCATGACCACAGAGGATCAAATAATTCATTGTGAATAACTCTTGTTAATTTCTCTCATTTTTTCCCCTTCACAGGTAACTTACAAACAGATCCTGAAGTCTGTCACATATTCACAGCTTATTAGCACTTATGATTTTGTTTGGGAAATTCTTGGCATATTGTTGGTTCAAAATAGTTAATCAGGGGGAATTTTCTATTTACGTAGAGTCACCTATGGCTGTGGCTTCATACTAGGCAGCAGCATGCCTCAATGGCTTGATGTTTCCCATTCCAGCTGCTCATTCTCCCTCCAAGCCAATGTTATGCTGGCACAGCTATGCAGCAAACAAGATCAGGGAGCTGATCTGTCTGAAGAGACAGGGAAGTATAAAAGAGGAGACTGGGGATTATGGAATTTATGGGTAACAAAGGCAAGAACTGCAGCAGGAAGGAAAAAGTGAAGGGTTTATTAATAAAGACAAGCTGGGGGAAGGAAAAAGAGGGCATTTCAGCTGGGTAGATTTTCTGATGTAGCCTACCATACAACTCCCCAAGAACCAATGTTGGCAAATACCAAGAAGCAAAGGGTCACAAGCAAAACTAAACAAGATGAGTTTGCCTGGATTTTGCTATCAAGAAATGTCCCTAGAGTTTGAATTTTTTTTTTTTTTTTTTTCTTTTCTTTCTTTCTAATTGGTCGCACTTTAGTTTTTAACATTTCACAGTGGCAGCTAGCTAACAGAAATTCACACTCATATGCTGTTTTTGGACAAACTACTCTACACTAAAATTTGAAAAACTACAGATATTTGCAAGTGTTTTTAAACAGACAAGGATTAATAAACCTCATGATAACAATCATAATTATGAACTGAACTTGGATACTGTTTATAAAAGTAGCTGAAAATATACATATTTTTATAGTCTTGCCTTTCTCTATAATTTGTAAATTAATAATAGCATTAATGTACAGACACCATTTTTTATAGAAATTGGTTTCTGAGACAGCTAAGTATTAGGGAGAAAGTTCTGCTGTGGCTATCACTTTTGTGGTTATATACGAAAGACCAAAGAGGGTAAAATTAACAATTTCAGTTAACTTCAAGAGTAGACTATAATATTTATTACAGCACAAATAAGCTGAAGGAAGGTTTGATACTACTGCTATGAAAAAGTTCTAAATTGTTTTAGAGACAGAATATGAAAAAGCTAGTCCTTTGACTAGCTTGGGACTCTCCCAGGTATTCTTAGAAACATGAATCTTTGTGTTGCTGTGGGTTAGAGTAGAGGGAATTAGTCACTAAATTAAGTCAATAGAAACCATAGGAAATAGGTGTCTTAGTAAATTCAGAAACTTTCAAACATTCCCCAGCTGCAGGATTCTACATTAACATAACAGAGCGAAGATGATGAACAGAACAAAGTTTTTCTACTGATATATAAGGCATACGTCCACACTGCCATACCAGCATGGAGATATTGGCTATATTAGGGTAAACTAGTTAGCACAGTGCTAACTGTCCAGGAGCCTAAAAGGCCAATATGTTTTTAGAAGACGACCAGCTTGTTTAGAGAGGCAGCAGAATATTTCTGTAATGCAGCGAAAAAATAACCTGGGGCTTACAAAAGTGCAAGTGAATGTCTAGAAGAGGCATGCTTATGCCATCTCGGAGGTCCTTATTAGGGGCCTGTTGCACAGCTACTGCTAGTTTTCAGATACTTTGTGGTGGATCTGCTTACAGAATCAGTTTCTGTTTAATGGTATTTTTGTTTAGAAGTTCTTAAAATACATTTATTTCTACAATTCACAAACACCTTTTTGCTAGCAAGATGAAAAATGCTTGAAACAGCTGTTAGACAAATTCAGTAAAAGAACTGAACAAATGTAAGTTCTTAGATTAGAAACCAAAAAATGATGCTCAAGAACATGCAGCAAGATTTGTACAATCAACAGAACCTTTTTCTTGCATAATGCCAGAAGAGACTGCAACCAAACTCAAAAATCAAAATAAAGAGGGAATCTGCGGAAGATACACGTGCACACTGAAACACACACATAAATTGTGCCAGTATATCCCTAGTCATACGACAAGAGGGAATCCTGTGACCTCTAAGAGCAAGATTAGAAAAGAAATAGAGTGAACAAGAGTTTCCGTTATAGTCACATCTAAACGTTAGCTCTAGACTCAAGAAAGGAGCACTTATATTTACTACCTGGCTTGTGTTGCATATGGCCACAAAGTGCTCAGTTTGAAATCATGACGGAGTTTACTTCCAGTTTTCCTTAGAAGTCTTCCCTCTTTCTGTCAAATGTATTGCCAATGTACTGCCATGACTGTCACTCAGGCAAGCCTAAAAGGCAGTCAAGGCATGACAGGATCTATTTTTGACATTATGTCAAATATTGCAGATGGGCCAATATCGAATCTTAGTAGTTAAGGCAGCAGTGGATGCTGTATGGCTAAGATGTCGCTTAGGACAAGTGTAGGTAGTTGTGTGGACAGCTGCAGCCCAGCTGTGCCTGTCTGTGGAGCCACACAACTGGACACATGCCAACAGCGATTTGGAACCGGCATAACCACACTAGAACAAGACTGAAGCAGAGATGGCAAGAGTATGGCAGACCTGCCTGTGGCCATGTGAGTAATCCAACTGGCTGACTACTCTCCTGTGCTTCAAAAGAGCCAAATGCCTGAATTAGGACTAAAACGTGGGCTCTTTTATTTAAAAGAGAAATTAAAAAAAAGAACAAACATTTGCTTTAGGAAACCAATAGCACCCAGACACATAGTAATGAGAGAATCTATGGTGGGAATAATTGTAGGAATAATTAAAATATTACAACAATGATAATAAAAATAATAACAATTTAAAAACACTTAGGAAAACACACATTTACCAAGTAAATAAGAGAGGTTTTTGAAAGTCTCAAATAATTAACACAAATCGAAACCCTCTGGTGTTCCCTCTCTCGAGAGGGATTTGAGACTGAGGGACCCAAGAGAATACAACTGATGAAAAGGAAAATATTCTGATCTCCTGGCTAAACAATGTGCTTTGTGTAGATTTTCATTAAATATTTTTAAGAAGAAATGAACATAAACTTATAGTTGTTGCAGGATGCTCACACAGCAACATGATAAGAACGTTATAAACATCATATCAAAAGCTAGAAAATTCAAAGTTAAGGTAGATGGTCTATGCTTAACGTATCTATTATCCTCTTTAATGTTAATAGCAATATTTACCTACACTGCAGCACTGGAAATATTTTCAGAAGTAACATGATGAACATGAACTGAAAGGGAATGTTCACATGGGCTACATCCTGAAGATGAAGGATTATACACTGCTGTGCTTTTTTTCCTAAAGATATCAAAGAAATTAAATCTCAGAAGGCTTTCTGATTTTTTTAACCTCTTAACCTTTTCCTCCTTGTTTTAGTTTGCTAAGAAGAATTGAACTTGCCTTTTGCAGCATTACAGCATGCAAGTTCTTGGGTCACAGAGCTCCTATGAACTCGAAACACCTCCAAAGTGAACGGTACCAAAGCTGGGCTAAAAATTAAAGTTTTATTTTATGGAAAGTACAGGGAAATGCTAAAATATTATCATTTTATCCAGCTGCTTGAAGTCTTTGCATTAACTACAATTAACCTTCTTCTGCAGACTTCTCTTACGTACTTGCTGCACTACACATACAATAAACATACTGAAACCTGCATTCTTACTTGTGCAGCAGCTGTGTTAAGCCAAACTATGGATGAAAGGCAGCCATAGCTTGGATCAAATTGGGGTAGATTTTCCTTCTGAAAAGGCTTCCATTACTTCCATTCTCAATCTCCAGGACACATGATGGCTGAAAGGAGCCTTACCTGGGAAGCTGCCAAGTGCTTTACTCGGTCCTTCAGATTTAGCCTGAACCCACAGCCGCTTTTGCAGTTCCTCTCTCTGAAGCTACGGCAAACACAGGTCAGATGCAGGCTGGAATCTAGATTTTGGATCTTCAGTGTAATTTAAAAGCACTTTTAAAACTGACTTAACCACCTGCTCCACTATACAAATTCTCACTGCCTTGCAACTTGCACAACCAAATCCCAGACAGCCATGCTTCAGGAGAGCTGGCAAAGCCATGCAGCCTTGGTTCCATCTCCCTGTATGCAGACTGTCCTGGAGAAGATATTTTAAAGCAGTGGCCCTGCATTGCCAGAGGCCACCTCAGGTTCCGCACTGTAAGTACAAACACTATGCAGATGACACATATCTTAATATAAATAAATACAATTAAATCTACTCATTTATTTTCTGAAAATCAGAACAAACCCACAATTTTTAATGAAACAAAATGTCCACACAAATGCAGACACAGCTCCCATGTAAATCAGTAAGGAATTCTGCTCCTGCTTTCTTTTAGCTATAGAGCTGGGGTTCCTGCTTGGATCTCCCAGGTCCCGGAATTCTACATTATTCTGTTAGTATTATTTGTCAGATGGCTGAGAAACGTGTTAAGAATCTCCCATTAAAGATAAAAGGATATGATCTTGAAAAAATACAGAAGGCTGATTCTGTTTCCACATTGTCTCTTAAGACAGTTTCTTTTCAAGAATTGAGCAGGTGTCTAATATCAAACTCATAAGAGTTGTCAAACAAAATATCAAGCCCTATCCTCATTTTTACATTTATAGTTTGATGCAGGCCTTTAGGCAGTTCCTCTTCTAAGTATATTCTCTCGTAGTAGAAGAACAAGACTTTTGCTTGTGTATTTATAGACGCAAATAAGATGTTGCATGTTGTGATAATTCTTCTGTATTTTTCAGGGACTTTTCTTGAAATGTTTGCCAGTAGGTTATAGCTACACCATGTGATGTGGCAGTTGCTAATGTACTGTAACTATATTCTCCTGGTGAATGGCAGAGTAAACAGATATATAAAATATGCATAAATGTCGGTACATCTGTTAGAACTTCCCTAACACTACAAGAAAATCCAATCCTCTCTTCTAAAATTTTCTAACATATTTTTCAGTCTGCCATGAACATGCGTATGAACAATTTAATACATGTACGGCAGCTAAGGAGTCTGTGCAAAGTGCTGATACACCCTGAAAAAAATCTTAGTTTTGAGTCTGAAAAATATTGAATACAAACTCTAAAATTGCAAAGTATTTTAGTGCAGAGGCAACAAATTACCACATAAATAGTAACACAGTATAAAAGTACTTTTAGCATGAAAGTCTAATGTGTCACAACATTAAACTTCCCCATATCCACGTGACATAGATAAATTTCATCTTTATATTAGAAATGAGTGAACAGAAATATTTTGCTTTTCTTAAGAAATCACTGTAGAAATTTGTAATGAAATCCTGGCAATATCTGCCATTCTTACAAATATAAAATGGCTTTTTGGTGCTCAAGGAAAAGACAGAGCACTTTCTCTTTGAGCACCAAGCGTGCATCTGGAATACTCAACCTCTTTTTCAACTGGAAAATGAAAAAAAAAAAAAAGTCTTACCTCACATACTGTACAAGAACAAATATTTTGACAATATACAAAGATTGACTAATGTTCTTAAATTCCACTGATTACAGATTATAATTCAATCCACCTAAAAGGTGTTCACCATTATGAGTTTTTATTCAACAACAACTGATCTCTGCAAAAAATGTCCTGACTTTAGGAGACACAAGTCAGTGTCACTATGCCTACCTGCTTTATTAGTAACCCAAGTTCTTTTATATCCATTTTTACTTGGTTTCTTCCTGCATTTCACCACATGCTATGCTACCAATAAGCCAAAAAAGAAGTGATTAAACATACAAAAAGATCTACAGATAAAATGTAAAACTTCAGAGCGATCATTACAAATCCTCTTTTTCATTTTAAGTGCTGCTATTCTAGCACATGGTCCCAGCCAAGCGATGCAAGAAAAGTTCAGAAATTGCATAATTTTCAGTCTCTGTAATACATTTGCCTACAAAATGCATTTTTAAGGGTAAATAATTTGACAATGTCAGTGGCTCATACAGTAGAAACTTTGTCACACTTTTTCTTCACATCTAAAAATATTGCCACTTTTGTATTTAATAATATTTGATGTTTATGAAACAAAGGCTAAAGTTTAAAATGACTGGGATACCTGGCTCCCTTGTGTGGCCATATAGCACATTTTCCCTTCATTTAATGATTTCTCACCTGAGAAAAAAGAATATATGTCATCTGAACTCTGTCTTATTTCTGAAATATAATGGTCCTGTGCCCCATGCTACAAACAATGGAAAATAACATTTGTGTTTTCCAGAATAGGTATCGTTTTCTTTTTCAGTACCCATTTCTGCAACAACAAACACTACTTCACTAACTAAAGCAGTGATACGTGAGCAGCGATAGTGCATAGAGAAGAACTTCCAAATACTGACATGTGATTTTTATCTCGTATTTAAAAGGAAACAAACAAAATTCACACAGACACAAAAATGCAACACCCTGACCACTCACAGTTAAACATGCAATTTCTGTACAGATAGTTGTTCTCAGAAAGACATAACATTCTAACATCTTTTTCATCTAACACTGATTATACAGTATTGGAAGGCTAGCATAAGATATTAAGAAAGCATATTTTATTTTCTAAGTTTCACATAGTATACTTGATTATTACTAGTATCATTCCTCCTACCTAAGACTCCGAAAACAGACTTGTAGTATTTTGGTTATATATCATTCCATGATAAATACATCAGAAATCAATGCTTTGCCCTCCCTGTTTTTTTTTACACACTAATAAGGAATAACTATTTCTTTATTCTTACTTATCATTTAGAACAAAAGGGCTCAAGAATATTTATATTAACATTATGAATTGCATTCCTTGAAGTATTAGATAGGAATGTTTTTTTAAATCCATATTTGATCTGCCACATCTCTTTAAAATTACTATATGAAACATAGGAATATTCATTTCCTATTGAAAGCAATGTATGAATTTTTATTTAAAAAGAAAATACAGGTCACGTAAATTGTACTAAGCAATCCATTTCAGAAAGTATTAATTCTCTTATAAGTTACATTTGAGATTTAAAAATATATGTATTTGAGGAAAAAACAATTTGCCAAATCCTACTTCATCACAGCACTTCTCTGACCTTAGGTCACTATTCTTGCTTGAGTTCTGCACATTACCAAGGCAAATCAATAAACTTTATGGGTCAAATTTGGAGTAACAAAAACAGATACAGTTCTGCTGAAGTTAAATGAATTGTCCCTGCTTACATCAATGATAAACTTTGGTTTTTATGGTGTATTAAAAAGGAGAAAGAGAAAATGCTAACAAAGGTTTAAGTTGGTCATGCTTCATATGTACTTTGTGTTAAAACACCTGCTTTTGGGGTTTAATTGTAGTGATGTTCTGTAAAGAAATACGACCTTACAGGGCATTTTCAGGAATAGAAAAGTCTATATATTAAAAGGCAGCAAATGATTCATAACTGCTTAGCGGTCAGGCCTGTGGGGCCATGCTTCCCATGTGAAATTTTTTTCTGCATTGCAAACTCTTACATTAAATTGTGATAAATGAAGAGCGGAGGCTATTCATACAAATCAATGACTTTAGTGTATGTGTCATTAGCCTGAGAGATGCAGGCAGCGGTCACTACTATAAATCATGTGATGATCTGCTGTCTGCGACTCGATGCAAGCAAGCAGATGCATTAGGAAGGTTAAAGAATGAAATTAATCTGTGCATTTCCTTTTTTTTTCTTTTTAAGTCACCTGGTCATATGGAAAGAATTAAAATCACATGATCCAAAGTTAAGCCAGCTACAAAACAGTAAATTGGTTAAGTTAGATGTCACCTTTCAACTTAAAGTTAATTAAATATTAATAGGATTAATTTATTCATCATCACATGAGAAGTAAAATATATAGAATAGGTAAAATCCACCAGTGCTCCTCACACAGGAGTAGATATTATTAATTGCTTTTAATGCAGACTGTGGCAGAAGACGACGTGCAAGAGATCAAGCACACTGCAAAATGTGCTCTGATACTTTTAAGTGCAGCATATTTCTTTCTTCACATTTTATAAATCCAGTGTTTAGTAACCCATGGCCATGCTCGCCATCCCGGTACCTTGGAGCGGGTTATGAATATGAGCCAGGTGGAATGTATTATCGATGATAGAATGCATTTCCAGATATCTGTGACTGGGAGTGCTAATAGTGAGAGTATGCAAAAGGGGTCAGGGACAGTAAAAAGAGATATGGATAATATAATTTTAAAACAGGAATTAATGAATTTGGGAAGGCTATATTTGATATAAATGTTAGGCCAAAGCCTTCAGTCTTTACTCAATACTTACTCAGGCAAAACCCCCAGTGTCTTCAGTGACAGATTTCCTGGGATAAAGACTAAATATGTCCCAAGAACCAGATTTGTCCCTTACACTTACAGGAAGAAATTGGGAAGAACATGCAGGAACCCCTATCCCATGCTGCACCCTTGGAGGTCCTGCTGGGTACAGCTCACCTGACAGCTCTCATACACATCTCCTTCCCTCCACTGCTCTCATTGCGGTCCAACATTACCAAGCAAGGAAAAAGCCAACATGTTACATTTGAACTGAACGATCTTGGAGGTCTTTTCCAATCTTGGTGATTATGTGATTCTATGTTACCAAGGAAGGAGGCACAGAGCAGGGCTACCAGCAGTCAAGCACAGGAATACCAACACCCAGCATGTTTATGCATAGGTTTGCAGTGCTTCCAAAGTCAAGCAGTACATTAGTGAGAACTCCAGGATTTGATCTCTTATAAATAGCACAGAGTGCAGTAAGGAATCTTGAAAAAGGTTTTAAAAGAATCTGCTTTGAGCTAGCGGTTGACTATGGGCACAATCAAGTATGAAAGCAAATTAATGACTGAAGTGGCTGCATTTTAGAGGTACTTGAAGCAGTCCATGTGCATAAAATAGTGTAGAACACCTTTACGCTTATGAAGGGCACTATAAATCAATAAAGTATAAGTTTGCCTGGACAGTGATAAGATAAGTATTGTATGTGCTTAATTCACTTAGTTATCCTTCCAAAAAAAAAAGATAATACACTCTATGTAGACATATTTCAATTGAATTGATAGTAGATCAGGACTGAGCAAGCCTGGAGACTGAATTACTTTTATACATCCCATCAAGTATAAGGATGAAGTTGCAAGCAAAATCAATGTCAGAAAGGTCTTACTGCCTCCTATGATAGCATAGCTATTATCAGTTGCAATGAAATACACTAAAATTAAAACTAACTATTAAGAAATAAATATCTATTCTGCTACGGCAGAAACCTTCAGCAAGTTAAAAACTAATGACCTTCATTTGTATATCTAAATTCCTAAAAGACACAAAAAGCAGAAAATCTGCTCCATGTAATTGTTCAGAGACCAAAAAACAATAGTAATTAGACTTACCAACTAATGGTGGCAAAAAAAATTGCAGTCAGTAGATTTAAAATTACTGTAAGCTGAATCCCCCCAGTAAAGACAGTTTCTTGTCTTCTGGTTGTTCTCCTAGGACTTACGTACTACACTGACTTTGTATGTGTTTCTTTACATTTGTTATCATTACATTTAGAACACACATCATACCTATGTTTTAAGTTAATTTCTCCACCAATTGGTTCTAACATTGCTCCAGATTGCCATCTATTTTCTAGTCATTCCTGAAGCAAGTGGGAACAGTATTTTAAATCCAAATGAAACAAGCTGTAATGCAAAAGTAAAAGATGGCTGCCCACTTTAAAATCCAAGTGAATTTTCCAAAATTTATACTCTAATTGTGTTTTAGGAAACACAAGGAAGTTCTCAAGAAGTTCACGTGCAACACGTAAAAGTGCCCCTATATGATCACCTGAAAATGAAACAACAATAATATTGTGTGGATGAAATTGCTCATTCCTTTTGGAGCAAATCCATGTTTCCTTTTTAGTTACTAATTCCTGATTTTTATATCACGCATCACTTCTGAATAAATGCCAGAAAAGAGGCAAAAGCTCTCTAGTCAGTTGTTAGCTTTATACTGTACGTTTAAATTGTGGCTTGATAAGAAACTTAACTTTAATAATTTATTTTTTTTTTTTGGGGGGGGGGGGTTGCACTAAGAAAAAATATTTCTTACAAAATCAGGCGCTTTACTGTAATGCTCAATCCCACCTCCAGCCAATTTGCTTGTTTTAAGTACAGCTGGGGAATATACTTTTTGTTATGTGACTGTGCCAAGCTCCTTGCAGAAACATGTGGTAGCCATAGCATGTATCTCCAGTATCTCTTCTTTTGTGCTGGACTCCATCATACTAGATACTGATTGCTCTCATTTCCAATTAGCTTCAAAGTGAAGGTGCTCAATATCCTACAGAATTAGCTCAGCTCCCTAAGTACGTGGGCAATAAGTTCTTGTTCTCATAACCTCACTAGGACCCCTCATGAGGGCAGGAACTGTATAACGAAAGGCAGAAGACAGAGCCAAAAGCTGAAATAGCAATTCTGCCTCCCCCAAGTTGCAAGAACCCATTTCAGGGGCACAAGAGCTGGTAAACTTGATGTTCCTTTTCTGGTTGCGTCTAAAGCACTCTGATGAATAGGTGTTGACATTGTTAACCAAAGGTATTACCAGCAGATTACATCCAAGAACCTGGATGGCTGCAGAAGGAGGGCAATGCAGACCCTTGGACTTGCTGTATCGCCCAATTACTACACAAAAGACTAAAAGATGGGGTCATGGATAAAAGTGAATAAATGTTTCTAAATTCTTATCTTAAACACACTTAAGCTTAAAGCTATTTAACTGAGGATTTAAAAGCATGTATGCTTTATGAAGCCGTGGCTACCTGCTTCATTCTCTTGCTCTTATTTTTGCTTTTATCCTTTTAGTCTTGAAGAAGCCTAATTAGAAGCTTGAACAGGGCTCTCTCTCCCTGCCCTTAAATCAGTAATTGGCTTCAGTGCAGAGACTGTCAGGAAATTAACACATCACAACATGACAGCTGTTAATTTTTTCTCCTTATTTGTCATATGAATCACTGCTGATTTGCCAGAGTGCATAACAAATTAGTGGTCTGTAATCAGCGGCCTCTCTCCTGTGTGCAGCACCTACTTATTTTTCCCCTTTTCTCCTGAAGTCCATTACTTCACTGCTTCAGCAAGAATGACTGTTGCTAGGTGTGTCATTGTCAATAAATCAGAATAAGCAAATGCTAAAAGCGCAAGAAGCTCTTTAAACTTTGATGAAGGCTTTTAGTTACATTTTTAAACTTACACTTGGAACTCTTTTTTTTTTTTTTTTTTTAAATTGTCGCTCCCCGGCATAATATACTGTCAAGTCCTCTGGTTTAGTCTTAAGCCTTGCAATCTTCACAGTGTACAGTTGAAAGTATGATTTGCAGAAATTAGAAGATATTTTTCTGAAGCCAATTCTTAAAGCTGTAGTGCCTGCTGTTGACCCCAGACCAATAAATAACAATCAGACAATGCACGATGAGATTTTCTTGTTGCCTTGAGTCATTTTTACCATATTTATGTAGAATAAACCCTATTTAATGTTTAGGTGTGCTTCCCACACCAATAAAAAAATACGTTTAAAAAACTCATAAGTCCAAAACACAAATACAAAAATCCACAAAATATGGAAAAAGTGAGTTAAATTCTAGCCATTTAGACAGAAACAGAATGCTGTGTGAGTATTTCTGTTCCCCTTTTTTTGCAGTTTGTGTGATGATGGTTGTGAGAACATCATGCAACACTGCAAGAGCTGGAACATGTATCTGTGAGTTCTGCTGAGACCTGGTGTTCAGATGTCGGTTTAACAAGTCCACTTATTGGTTCATGATTTCACCAGATTGGAAAGACTTTGGAAATAAGAACCGGAAAAACAGACCCCTAAATTATGTTAGGTATGTATGTACCTGAGCGAGATGGATGCACTATGTATTCAGTATCATCCCAAATATATATCAGGAATATGTTATATATTTCCTAATTTGTATTGAATCTTGATTAAAGTACACGCTCCCTGTAATTTTTCTGTAAGTGTTCAGAGAATAGTTAATTTGATCTAACATGAATAAACAAGCTACTTAAGAGCAAGGCCAGTGGAAGATGTGGGATCCTATCATCCACAGTAAAGAGCTACATAACACTTTGTATACAGCCTGCTTTTAAATTCAAACACTCCACCTCCTCCCTCCAAGAATACATGACAAAAATATTCTGTGCTGCAGACAGCACCTGAACGCCGGTGTTTCTGAGGAACTTCTCCATGCAGCTCTGATGTAAGCAAGGTCATCGTCACACCAGGAGGAAGGGCAGGGGATCCCAGCTCCCAAAGGTCAGGCTTGTAAGGTGCTGGCCCTGATCCAGTAAAGCACTTACACACCTGCTCTGCATTTAAGGTAAGCGTGTATTTAAGTGTCTCAGAGACAAAGTGCTCCATGCCTTACAGCACTGTATGCATATGCTTATGAGTAAGATTTATTTCACGTTCACAGACATCACACAATGAGCCAGTATTCCAACTCTGTGGGCACTACTACAGTTTTCAGTAAGACTGCTTGACAATTATAATTTTAATAGTTCAAGGTCTCTTCATAAGAATTTTACCTACAGGAATTTGGTGTAAATATAGCAAATGTTCATACCAATATTAAAAAGATTTTTTCATGAAAATATCTATTTTAAAAATCTAACAGTTTGGATTTCTTTTTTCAATAGCAGATGTATTTTTAGCTACACTTTACATTTTAAAAACTGTAAGTTTTAACTACTTTCAGAACTTTAAAATAAAGCTTTGATATTTCCATTCTTAAATAAAGTTCCTCCTTCATTAAGAAAAAAACAACATATTTCAAAAATTTTGTTTTTCTATTCAGCTTTAATACATATGTTTCATTTTTTGAATATGCCTTGGTTTAAAAACACAACCTTAATTTTGTATTTACATTTTGGAATTAATTTCCTTAGAATGACCTGAAATTAGGAATTATAAAGTGTATGTATTACAGGCCAACTCTTCCAGCCCTTTTGAAATGCCACTATGAAGCGAATCTCAATACTGAATAAAAGGAGTTCCTTGACCTGCTGTACTACCAGCACACAGAGGGACTGCATTAGGCATCTAGAAGTCTTTAACAGGGCTTCTGTAGCAGGCAGCCTTTGTGTAGAAAGGTCACAAGTGAGCACTGCTTACTGAATCCATAAATTACTATTTTTTTTTTAGCTTCAACAGATTCTGCATGTCAAAAGCAATACTAAAAAAAATATCGTTTACCAATATGTTTCAAAATTCATTTTCAGCAACAAACTGAAATAGAAGAGAGACAGTAAAATCAAGTAAGAAATAACCATGAAATTAGAATCACATAGGAACATTGACAAAGATTGAATTACCTACGGGTTTTAAAACATCACGTCATTAGAAAAATAATTGCACAACGTATGACAAATATGAGGTCACTGTGTAGTTGTGCAGCATGAGTAGATTTATTTGCAGTTCATCAGCATTTCTGGATGTACCATCTTCAAAATCTGCCATCACTAATCAGAATTCACAGCAGAACACATACCAGTTATGCCTGGTCAGAAAGATCTGAAAAGTTACAGGCAACATGGCAGATAGGCCTTACTACATCTTTTGGTGTTGGGTGGTCTGTCTTTTAGGACGAGACCCCAAGCTGTACATCAGGGCACTTGTGATGCTGATACTTCCTTAAGTGTCTTAGAATTGGAGTGACAATGTTTGTTTGCGGTTCTTAGAGGCTGACCACTGTGGTGATGGTTAATAAATAATGAGCAGGAGGAATTAAAGCAAGTATAGTAGACTTTGTATTCATTATTAAACGGACTTCCTGCTCCCAGGAAGATTTCAGGAGCCCATTATTAGTGGTTTCAAAATTAAAAACACTGGATTTGGCAGCGACTATAAATATATAGTGAACCATCATGTATATTTAAATAATGGAATGAGATGCTCTTAAGGTCAATTGACAACAATAGAAAACTTCACTGAGAAACCTCCAGCTGCCACTATTTCCAGGATAATGAATCTAGAGAGGCATTCCTTTAAAAGTTCCGAAAAGCTGAAAGAGTAAAAACAATAAAAATAATAATAATAAAAATTGGCAAAACGTACATGCAGAAGCATTCAGAGAAGGAAGCTTTTCTTAAGGGATGTAGGCAGGGAATAGCCATTAATTATTTCTTATTAATACATCAAAATTCTGAGATTCGTACCAAAACACTGAGAAGAATTCAGTGTTCCAAATTACACTGATTTAGTCAGCCACGTAAACTTACATTCCAGCTTCCTAGATGCCAAAACTGAAGAAAGCCTTAAGAAATACACACAGTGAGACTTACAATCTCTAGACCTCATTTTCTCTTCTTTCTCACTCTAAAAATTCCACAATAAACATTTTCATTGATTTTTATGAAATAATATTTAGATGTTGGTATACATTTTTATAAAAAATAAGTGAGGACTCGGATAACGATTCCAGGAATCTTATTAGGCCAAAAATGAAGAATCCTTCCAAATGGAAGAACTAGGTTTATTCAAACAACATCTTTCCAGGCCTTGCCATTCAAACACTTGAAATCCTAACAGTGTCTCACCTCATTGAAAAAGCAAGGGTCATCTGTAAGAGATAATAAAAAGAAGGACTTATTTCCCTGCTTAATATCCATCAGTAATAGTATTCGCTTTTTTTTTTTTTTTTAAAACTAAATTAAAGTTCTACAATGGCCATAAGAAGTGCACCAATAAAGATAACCAACTGATATCAATGACTTAACATCAGTTTAACCTTTTCCAATGACTACTGGTAATTAGTACGAGAAGAAGCTGTTTTGTGTATTGGTTCACCATAGCATTTCAAAACACCTTTTCTGTTTAACAAACATATCTATTTCTCTTACAGTGTGCTGAAATATGTTTAATTACAGTGCCATTAATTTATAGAAGTCATATTGTCCATCTGGGATTCTCCAACTGTGGAAGAATATTTGCAAAATTGGAGAAGAGTATTAACACCTGTCAGAACATAAAAATGGGCTCAGTCTTCAATTAAAGTACCGCCAAACCTTTCTTTCTGCCACAGCTCTTTTTAAGGTACACAGCAGAATTTCTGCTGTGAGGAAAAATAAAACTAGAAAACAAAGACAAAGTCCACTGCAGTAAGTAAAATAGAACACTCGGGGTGGCGAAGAATTGTGGTGTAAACCAAAACTGTAGAGGATGAAAGCAGTTTCTAATGGTATATCATCATCATGACAGTTGCCTGTTGACGTTGGTTCAAGTTGCTTACACTTGATACCATTTTGGTGAAGTAATATAATATTCCTTCCCACCATTAGAACCTAAAGCAATCACCTGAAAAGGGCCAAATTGTCAAGTAACACTGCAGGGCAGTTAGACATTCCAGAACAGACTAACAGACTTAGGCAGGTTTAAATCCTGCTGATGTCATTCTTGATTAATCACCTAACTCAACTGCAACTATTACAAGGGTACATTACACAGTCTGGATGATGCTACAAAGGGTGGATCGGGATATAACTGGCCATGTGGGAAGATACACAGTCTCTGGCAGGGACTGCAAGCATGGAGCCATAAAGCAGGTAGATGAAAGAACGTCACAGCTATGAAATCAGAGTTCTCACTGTGCTTGACTCTTAGCTTGTCTAATAAGTAAAAATTAAGAGTCTAGGGAAATGCAAGCTACACAGGAAGAAGGAATCGAGCATTACTGCACACTGGAGTTTAAAGAAATCTTGTGAGATGTTTGGTTTAGGACAGAGATCTTTGATATCCCTAAAAATGCCTTTCCATTAGGTGTTCCTAAAAGGGGTATATGTTAGAAGACACCTGGAAGAACCTATACAGCTACAAAACTGATGACTATACTACTTTCTAGAAGAACAGGAGTTGCATTTGTTTACCCCTATGTCAGAAGTTTTCTGAAATTAAATTAGCATTTGTCTCATAAGACATAGTAGAGCTGAAAGCAATAACCAGAAAGCACCAACATTGATTCTATCCAAGAAGTTGGTTCTGAAAGCAAGCAACAACAGGAAAGAAAGAAAAGGAGGTACTGTGCAAGTTATTAAGCAGCTTTATAAACTAAAACAGTATGATCTACTTCAGGGAAAATGGTGATTGCTGCATTATTCAGAGAAAATTGCTGAGTTCTTTTCCACACTACAGAATCTCATCTTGTATATAGAAAAAAAAAAAAAAAAGAAGAAGAAAAAAAAAAAAAGAGAAAATTGTGCTAATCCTAAAATCTGGAAGCCAAAGCTAAGGAAGTTACTTTAAGTCACAGAATGTATAGTTATTAAATGACCTACAAACATTTTGTTTCATGAGTGAATGTTTAATCTAGCACAATACTGTTCCAAAGGAAACTGTTAATAGTAACATTTTGTAGCAGTTGTGTGCATGTCCCCACTGGACCTCTAAATGAAGTCTGAGCAAGGACTGTAAAGGTAGTAACCCTGCAGCTACGGCTATAATTATCAGGATTTAATGGTGTTTATGAATGACTTGCTATGAGTCAAAGGATAATAATACGTCTTATTAAACATTTATTCCAAGTTATTTTTATAAAACTTTACTCATTTACGTGCATACGTACCAATGATTGTTGGTTTTTTTTTTTTTTTTTTTTTTTTTTTTTTTTTTTTT
>NW_024962271.1:8186130-8255646 GCF_019238085.1 Lagopus leucura | reverse complement strand
TTTTTTTTTTTTTTTTTTTTTTTTTTTTTAATGAAACAATAGAACAACAAAGAATAGTTAATCTTAAGAGAGAAATCCTAGCACAAGGTCATTTTATGAAAACTCCGTGTAAGCAAACAAACAACATGTGATAGAGCAATTGAAAGTGTAAACCTAAAAGTGAAAAAAAACAACAAAACACAAACCAAAAAGACAAAAGTTGAAGAGTTAGCCTCTGAAAAAGAGACCTTTAGTGCCATATAAACAATGCTAAAGTCTAGTTTGGATTTCTATCCACATTTAGATACTGTCTGATTCACTAAGATAAATGACCAGAGATCTTTTTAGCAGTTAGAGCTAAACATGATCCAAGTGGCTCTACAGCCAAATTGGCACCTGTGAATGTTGGAACACGACTATTAGATCAACCACAAACCTGAATAAGCTAATCTGGTTCAAGATGTATCAAATAATTACCAGGAAGAAAACATTTCAAATGAAAGTAACACAGAGAATCTTTTTCTTTACAAACCTAATAGCAATAGCTAATCATCGCCACATTGCAATACACTGAGAACATAAAGAAACTCCATCAATTTTAGGCTATAGGGAAAAGGAAGCGGGGAATCAAAATCCTCTTCCAAATTTTCTTCAGTTACCATTAGTGGTTTACATCCAACACAGCAAACCTAGTCTGATATTTCCATACTCCATTCGCTCTAAATTCTACTATCTAGCAACGTATTTAAAACACCATATAAAATCCATGTATCTTAAGTAGTTAAGGACATTCTCTTCTAGAGAATGCCTTCACATCATGTTATTCTACCATACATTTAAGAGAGACGGTGCAATGTGAACATCAGGACGCAGTCACAGAATCACACATTCACACGGGTTGGAAGGGACCACCGGAGATCACTGAAGTAGGTTCCCTACAGAAGGTAGCACAGGAAGGAGTCCAGGTGGGATTTTGAGTATGCCCAAGGAAGGAGACCACAGCCTCTCTGGGCAGCTTGTTCCAGTGTTCTCTTACCTTTAAAGGAAAGCTCTTCCTCATTTTGTATGGAACTTCCTGTGTTCCAATTTTTGCTCATTGCCCCTTGTCCTGTCACTGCACACTGCTGAAAAGAGCCTGGACCCCATATGTGGAGATAAGATCATCTCTCCCCCAGCCAAAACAGACCGAGGCCTCTCTGCTTTTTCTCAGAGGATAGCCGAAAGATTCCTAGATTCTGAACATGTACACTACTTACTTATTATCAATTTCTAAGCAAGTTAAAACTCATAGCAAAATTAAATATAGTAATTATTCAAAATACTCACAAATGTCTTTGACTTGTGTTTTACTTACGGTTATCTTCCTAAGAAGCTGTTAGTGAAACTTTGAGCACTGCAATGTGGCTAGTTAAGAGGCCTGGTGTGGTTTTGTTCTCTAATTGGACCATTCTGGCAACCAGTTCAATGCAAGTTTTGAGCAATTTTGCCTTACTTAATGTTTTGGAGTTCACAGTGGAGCAGACAGACTTGAGAATCAGCATTACTATAAGAAGGAACAGTGAGGAGAAGTGAAAGTGAGAAGCAATGAACACTCAAAAATACACTAACAAATATATGAAATCCTATTTTTATTTGATGAATATGTGAGAATTTATGATAAAAAAAATTCTAAGAAATATTATCTGAAAGCAAATCTGTAAAAAGAACACAAATACACTCAAATAAAAAATAGTGTTTGTACAAATGAATAATAAGAAACTTTTTCCTCAGCTCACTCAGTTCTGATCCTTAGCTAACCCTCAAAGACATGTTGTTGTAAAGGTTAATTAATTAAAGTGCACAGAGATGATTATTTGAGAGCTGCTAGGTAAGTGTAAAGTACTGTTACTATAGGTTAATATTTTGCTCTCAGGATACAGCCATGTTTGACACCAAGGCACACTACATTCTGAAACACATATTTTCAAAGATCAGGGCGTTATTCCATTTTCAACAAAATAAATGGGATGTTAAAGACCCACACAGACACAGATGTATGAAATAAAGCTATCTCCTAGCTATATTAGCATGTACCTCTGTCTTCAGTTAGCCAATCTGTCTTGCTTCTCATGCAAGCATTTGCCTTATGGTTATAATGTCAATTTCATTAGGTCACCAGTTATCATTAGGTCAATTTCATTAGGTCACCAGCTAGATCACTGGGATCTAGCCTGGGAATCTCCACTGTCACTGTTCTTTATAGGACCAACCACAGGAAACAGAGAATCTGTAAAAGCAACAGAGTTCAAAAGTGGCAAGAACCCACTGGCTCTCATGGGCAACATGCAAGTTCACAGGGACTCAACATTATGCACACAGAACACCGTAAGCGCATGTTTTACTCCAGAGAGAGCATATTTGAGCCACTTCTTCCAGACGACACTTTGTCACTGCCATCATGTTCAATCAGACTCCTGTTCATAGGACTTCAACAGCTTGCTAAGAGCTGTCTCATCTCTGCACAAAAACCTTGATCTCAGCTTGACCCACTCCACGTTTATCTGACATGAGATATGACGCATGTCCAAGATGACAACTAAGAAGACTGAAAAAAGCTTACAATCACTTCTATCCCTCTGCCACGCTGTCACAGCTGCAGTTAGCAGAAACAACTATGCTATTTTTCTCATTACATAAAACAGGAGGAAGTCCAAGGCTTCCTCGTTGAAGCCCACAAGACTCTAGAACATGCTCCTCATAATCCAAACTGGCCCTCATTTGGAGCCTCTTCAGAGACTCAGCGGAAGACATCTGTTTGATTAAGAGCTTTGAGAGGCAAAGGGATGAAAAACAATGGTGAGTCCCTCTGGAACTTCTTATAGTTTAATCTAAATGAATCCACCATGTAATCAAAATTTGCATGCTTTTAGAGACTTGGGCAGATGCATTTATTATTTTATATCTAACCAAAGAAGGTTTAGAGTTGGATTTGAAATCAGAATTCTGCATTTAGGATTGTTTGAACTTGCTTCAGGATAACTCCACACGACAGAAGAAAACCAAATGTGAAGCATAGCTATTGTAACAAGAAGTTTCTTTTAAATACTATAACGAGAATCATAGTCAAATTTTAACTATATAGTCGAATGTGTGAATTGCGAAAGCATGGGTCCTTTCCAGTGTGGAAGGAATTTTTTTAACTGGTGCAGCACACAGAATTAAGAACACCTACTAAGATCTCATTGCTTTAAAAAAGATCTGAAATACACATCTCCTATCTTGCCTTTTTCTCAACAAAGTAAAAGAATGAATGTTTTCCTACTTATGTTTATTCTTCTCTACCTCTTTACCAGTTGAGGAGAGCATAAAGAATTGCAGTACAGAGAAGCACATATAGCCTTATGCTCCTTTATTTCTTCGTAGAACAAGTAGCTCTTGCAGCAACTACTACTAAATTTTATCTGGGACCAGTAACAGCTGAAGGAAACCCTGATTAGACATTAAGCCCCTTAAGGTGCCCCTCATCTGTCTCAAAGGCTGCTGTGTGTAACACAATAAACATAGACATGCAACACTTCTAAAAGCCAGCGTCCTACCCTGTCCTCCTCGCTAACAGCCAAATAATTAAGGTTACTTTCCTCCAATCTTCACGTTAAGTTTAGCCACAAATACCTGATAATGCATTTTTAATAATAAGGAGGATCGACCTGTAAATATTTCAAACTTCTTAAGAATTAATGTATGAGTGATAACACAGATTGCTAGGGCCTGATGATGATATGCATGCATTTAATGTATTTTTTTGGAAGTTCATTATGAATTGTTACATTGCATATTTTCTGTTCACAATCAACGAAAACACTCAGAAACAGTAGAAAAAAATAAGTAAAAAATAAAACAAAAGAAAAATACAGTCTAATCTGATGGAAAGGTTCCTATTGCATTATTTTCTTGCAATGTAGACTATGGGTCAACTCAGAGTTAATTCTACTTTTATGAAGGTACACATCCTTAGCTCTAGCGCAAGAATAAATTAAATACTCTATTCATGAAAATGCTAGAGCAAGATTATATCTGAACAACAAAGATATTTTTAAAGCAATAAAATATTAAACAGATGCCAGTGTTTTCTTAGATACATAAATGGCCTGATATGGAAGACAGTCAGGTAATAGCTTTGAGCTGTGAATGTTTGCAACAAAACGTGAAGTCATATAAATCTCACTTGGATTGCATTGCATTACAAACTCAAAATGCAGAGCAGGCCTGCTGAAAGAGCTGCTAAAGTTCACAAATCTTTTCAGAAAGTCAGTGTTAAGTTGATGTAGGCTGATTTATAGACTTCATTTCAAATTATGAGAAAGTCCAATTTTTGAGGCTTACGGTTTAAAAAGAAAACCTAAGTTAATGTTACAGATTTTCAGCAGTTGTTCTCAGAACTGAGTGATGTTCCTAACTGAAGTCAAAATATTCTAAGTTCTTTTTAAGGAAATTTAATAAAACAAAACTAACGCATTTTGCATATTCTGGCAGAATTTCCAGAACAATTTGTATGTAGTTATTAGTTGTATCCAGTACATGTAGAAATTAAGAACTGCAGCACTAGAAGTTCCAAACTTAGATACCTATAATCTGAATTTGTAGAGATATTGAAGAACATCACAATTCCTTCACCTCTATTGTAAAGATGGAGAAAGATGCAGTCAGCAGGTTCACAACTGTCTATACTGAACAAGAGGTGCAGTTCCCCCACAGAGCTTCCACATGATTCACAACCCAGGGAATTTGTTCAGGTCTGGCCTCCTCACATCATGTCTCTGTGGAGTAAGAAAAAAAAAAACAAAAAATGTCAGTGGGTTCAGATAAGTAGGAAAAAAAACCTAAACATTGTTTGGACTGTTCAGTGATGACTCTTCATCCATACAATGCTGAAAAAAGTTTCACACAATGCTCCAATGCTTTACATATTCACACACTTGCTTAAGGATCATGGCATAATTATTTTTTTCTTTGCATGGTCCCTAAAATAGCTTGTCCCGGAATGCTTTTTTGCCTGTTTCAAAGTAATTGGGTATCTCTCTTTTAGAAAGCTGCACTAATAATCCCCTCAGGACTTTCTCATCCCTCTAATTTGTGAATGGAGAAGTAATACAGATCTCTGCGGACAGAGATTTCTGAGATAGAAAAAGATCTGCTTGGGAACCTATGTCTCCTTATCAAGTAACATGTAGCGGAAATGATTTTAGAGGACTGTTTAATTCTGCACTTAGGTGTTTCTCATTATCAGGCTCTCTAGCTCATAGATTAGTAGCAATTTTACTGTTCCAGAGCTTTTGTCATTAACAACATACCACCTCCAGCAACCTCTGTTAGTCAATAATAATAGCTTGTTTAAAAATAGCAGCATCAACTTGTTTGCACTGTTATTATCCGTGCATGGCTTATTTCCCCATAAGGCTCAGGGATGGAGCACAACCTGCCTTTGCCTGGCCTTCCCTTCCCTACCCGCCTCTTTGTAAAATATGTTTTCAGAGCAGCAGAAGAGACCGAAGCATCTTTAGCAAACACCAGTCTGGTAATGTAATTGCAATGCGGCTACAGTCCTCAATATTAAAATAGAGCAACTGGGAGGAGCTGTATATTCATTTGTCAATAAAGTGTTACCACACATTTTATTGAGGGATGTCCCTATTTTTCTTTGATGAAGATGTTGTGTAGCTTTCACCTCCACATAAATCTGAGTGATTAATTTAGCATTCACAGTTGGAATAAGGAGATTCAGGCCAAATTCCAACCCAACCGTTCAGCATCATTTCTTCGCACTTCAGACTTAGGTTCAGCTATTCAGTTTTATTATGAGGTGGTTTTAAAAACAAATAGTTAAGTGAATGGTGGATTTTGTAGTGTTGTATCTTTCCTTTTTTACTAAGTCTTTACCCTGCAGCCTTACCACTAGCACATTCAGATAAGTGCTGTTGTTTGTGAAGACGGAAGGTGATTCAAAAGACACTGCTATGCAGCATAAAGACAATCCATTACATTGGCCTTATTGTATCTCACTCTGTAGATTAACATAAATAATTATAGTAATTCTGCACTGCATTGCAACAGAATATGCTTAGAGCTAATTGAATACAAAATTAATATACTTTTTATATTTCCTCATGAATTACAGTTCTTCTGTTTAGTGACAGAAACCTAGAATTAAAGCACAAGAAACAATTAATGTTATAATTATGTGTTCCTAAACTTATATTCAAAAGCATTGGCAAATTATTGTCAGAATATTTGCATACAAGCCAAACAATTAAGTTGTCAGCTGATTCTCTTTTTTTTTTTTTTCCCCAACTTGCTAATGTTTTTAATCCATGTTATTATCAGGGCCAGTCATAACTTTCAACAGTATTGCACTGCTTAATTTAAAATAGCATCAGTGGAGAAACACTACCTAAAATATGAAGAGAAACATATTGATATTTTTAGTATATTTCTCTTAATCTCTGGGTACCTGACAGTTCTAGGGAAGAATTAATAGCAGACATGGAAAAAGAACGGTAGTACTTACTGTCAACTGAGAGCTGCAGCAAAACCTTGATGCAGTTACGCTAGAGGTAGTTTGATCATGCTGATATGCTGTAGTTTTCCCTAGCACAGTAAACTAATAACTCCTGGTTCATTAGAAATATCATTAAAAGTTTTTTTCTCTTTTTAAATGTATGACAACATTTGACCTAAAAGGGTAAGTATGTTGATTCTTATATATAGAGGGTGAATTTCCTAGCCAGAAAAAAATTAGTGGTACAACTCATTTCTCAAGAAGAACCCTCTGAAAACAGTATCCTGATTTCCTGTAGACACTGAGTGTCAAATTGAGATATGTCACACATGAAAATTCAAACCCATTTCTCGTCTAATTTACTTGTGCTCTGGCTCTGATGTTGGCAGATTTTATATTTGCAAGGGGAAAATATCACAATTTAATTTCCGAAATCTGTTGACAAACATTTTATTTTATTTTACTTTTTTTTTTTTTTTACCTTGAATTAAGCAATCAGATCTTTGAAAAAGCTATATTTAGATTTTTTTTTTTAATTGACCCATTATTTTGCTTGCTTTCACAGCCAGAACCCCCTACTGCAAACAAGGATAAGGATGCTACCTGGACTTCGTTTGATAAATAGTTTTAATTAAAATATTCTGTACCATAAGTATTTTAATGTTACAGACAAACCAAAGGTATGCAGTAATAAATTAAATTATACATTTAAATTAATCTATAAATATGCTATAAAATTGACAGGATATTTTTAAGATAGAGAATGAGACATAGATTGCTAATTATGACAATTAAATATCATGAGTAAAACTAAATGACAATCAATATCCTAGAACCATTTTGTAAAAAGAGAAAAAGGGAGGAAATATAATATCATTTAGATGTCTATAAAAGTGAAAAATTATTAGCAAGTTAGAGTTCTGATTTTTCTATTGTAATAAAATGATAAGCAGAAGAACATTATACTTCTCATCACTGCTAGTCATAAATACTGTACATACACTGTACTGGCACAATCCATTATGGGATTCTTCTATTTGGGTCTATTATGCTCAGGATAATAACATGTTTAATTTTTACTAATAAAATTTCCGTGTTTTCTGCTCAGAGTCTCATCCAGAAGTCCTACTGAAGTCAGTGGAAGCTTTTTCTTTGCATCAATGAATTTTTGAAAACTCCTTACTTTCAAAAGATAGCAACATTTAAATGCAAGTTGAACCAGTGTAGGAGTTACATACACACACGCTGGGCCTCAACCTCACGAACTGTTTCTTCATATGAAAAAACACCAGGGCTTTTATCCTATTAGAGAGATACCTGAACTGAGCATTGCCTCCTGTGTCACCCATCTGAAAGTCTTTTAATAGCTACTTCTTCACATCATAAGAATGTTAAGGCCAGCTAAAAGATGCAGAGTTGCTTTGACTGCAGTGCTGTGTTAGGGGACAGCAAATGTGTAAATTGGGCATAAGTCCATTAAATTACTACCTCAAAATTGTTTTCATAATATTAGCATCATGCCAAAGATGTGAATTTACGGACCAGTTTCTTCACTACCGTTTATCAAGATGGTAAAGATATTTTCTTGTCACAGATCTGGGCTAACATTCATTGTTGTATTCATATTAAAAGTCTTCTCTATGTCTTTCAATCACATATTTTCCTTCTAATTAAGGCATATTCACTTTTTTTGCTAATTAGGTATTCTTTGTTGCACAATGTTTGCTCTAATCTTTTGGAATTTCTCTCAATATCTAGTCATTGCCTTCATTACTGGCTCCCCTAGAATCCAACCAAAGCATGTTATTTTTTCTGCTAATTATATCCTCATTTACAGATTGTTGCCTTCTCTGATTGGCTCTTTAAACCAGTTGCTATGACTTCATTAGCAATGTCTTCTGACCCTGTTATTTCTTGTGACAGGATTTGCTCCACTTGTCCTGTAGCACTGTATCCCAGGGTCACTCCTCTCCCGGGTTGGAATAGTGTCAAACACAAAAGGTTTAGGGCAGAGAAAATCACTGCTGAAGTTGCTAATTACCACATGCAGCAACAGTACAAATTAATGCTTCTAGCAGTTTAGAGGGGAAAAAAAAAAAAAAAAAAAAAAAAGTGTTTTAAAGGTGTCATTAACAGGTTAGTTTCATTTATAAATGGGGTTGAAAAAAAAAAAAACCACTAAAAAACATAATGTCGTGTATTTTTGCTTTTTCAATCTCTCCATCAAATAAGTGCTTCTAAATCACATGGGATTGCTTATCATGCTATATGGCAATAAAATTACTGTATAAGCCATTCTTCAGCCAGATTATTTTTATGAGGCAAATTTCTAAACAGATTTTCCTACTTTAACTTGAATTTCAGAATCTCAATCTATCATCACTAACCTGTCCAACAAAAACAGTGGTCTGTCTTAAAGCACAGAGTTACATTCCCTGGTATTTTTTTCTGAAAATATTTTAAGTGATTATAGAAGAACAGTACTGTCAGGGAAAATTAAAGCACGTGAATGTGAAACAAAGTACCAGCGCCGTGTTTATATTAAGCAAAAGAAAGATATGAAATTACAAATTCCATGGGGTGCAAATGCATGTTGTGCTGTGTTCCCCATTCCCAGTCTCCTACAAATCTGAACAATTTATCACCAGAACCAGAGATCCACACATATAGTAGAGTTTAACACAAGTTAGTTAACATGAAAAACGCTGTATCTAGTTGTTTGCGAAATTACTTTTGTTGATTAAAAGGCTCTTCAGAACTTCCGGCTTGTGAAAGGGTTTTAAATTGTCTAATGCTGATTGTGATTGCTATGCAGAAAAAAGGCAATGCGAAGCAAACCATTATATCACTGAATCTTTGTTAAGCAGGCCTTGAAAGTGCTTGACAGCATAATTAATCTTGTGATATGAACAAAGAAACCAACTCAATAGTATTGAAGATGCTTATTAAAAATACTAAATACCTTTTTCCACTTAAAAACCTTTTGAAATACTGTGGAAAGTGCCATTACCTTTTTTGTTTTTGTAGTATTTTAGTCTAAAATTGATATGAGGAGGACACAGCATGAGGAAAAGAATAAACTGGATGACAATAAAAATTAGTTTGAAAAATAATGCTCCCTGATTTGGGGTGTCAGTTAAGCAACCTCCAAGCATTACAAAAGACCCTTGCACACACATGCATATACACTGTCTACTGCTGTTAGCTTCAGAAGTTATTTAAAATAATGACTAGTTGTCAGTCATATTACATTTTCAAAGTAAACCCTAATATAATAATTTATATTTAAATAGGTAACATCAATTTTAATTGCTGTTTCTGCCTTATACAGCAACTATATTGTATGAGGAGAGGAAATCGTACAGATATGTTTCTCTCACAAAGTGGGATACATTTGTGGTGAAGCTATCCCAAAATATACTGAAAGATTCCCTAGAAAGAGAGGGATAGTATGCTCTGACAGTGGCTGGAAGTGACTGTATGCAGAGCTTGGAACATACATGTTTGTGATATGCAGAAAGAATGAAACAAGCTTTCCAAATGAAAGCTCCTGACTTTCAGCAGAATGTTCAGTTTCCTGTGACAATCACGGAAAATGACAAACATGGAAACCAACATTTAGAAGAATACTTCACTTTTGATGTTCCTCAGTTCATTAAGGACTTGGTACTGTGGCAAATTTCAACATTATTTGTTTAAGACCAATTTATCTATTTCATTCTGGGAACGATAATTATTCAGCTAGGACTCAATCCTACAGTATGGTTAAAACTAGAAAAAAGCAGGCACTGTGCCAGTTATATCCTAGCAAACCTGACACTTATAGACAGAAGGTGGAATAAGTGAAATGACTGGCCTAACTGAAGGTGTTCTTTGTATGCACCATGAGCTAACTAAGGAGTCAGTCCAGGAATATCACAGCCTCATGAAAGATGGCATCCCTGGATTTGGTCTCCATGGCCTCTAGACCCCATGAAAGACGTCCTTGTTTCCTGTGAAGGTCAACTGTTCTGTATACCCAGATAAAAGACTGCAGAACAGGACAGAAGTATAATGAAAATAAACACAAACAAAAAATGGCATTATCATTTTAAACACTTTGTTAGCTACATCTGCTCTTCTCCCTGCCAATCTAGTTTTAGTTTCCTGACTTCTCAGTGCTGCAAGAGCTTTCTCTGAGCTGCTAAGTTTCACCGTGTTATGAAAAGAAACATACAGCACAGCTGTGTTATGCAGAAGCCTCCGCACAGACAAATTCTCAGCCCTAACACTGTTTTAGACAGTACGATCTTTGGAGAGAGCACTGTCTTATGTTACACAGAAAATTACATATACAGCCCCTGCTTTTGATCAAAGGGTTGCAGATCTTAGTTTAAACACAACCTACCTACCTCAGTAGTCAGCAACTGGCAAAACGTGCATCAGGTCCATGAGCAGGAGCATGCTGAATCACAGCCTTCTTTTAAACGTTTCAAGTCTTGGTAGCTGCACTTCTCCCTGAAAATGCAAAGCTTATCGATTAAAATATAGGTTGAATTTTTGAGTAAACACACCCTACTTCACCTTCAAGGTGTTTAATGCTCTCTAAAGAGATTAAAAGCATACTGTTCTTCACTTTAGTAACAGTGAATCAACTCTGGGTTTGATTGTCTTCTCTCAGAGAAGACTTCCTGTGACATACGGCAATCTCACTGAGCACAGTGTAGGAGGCACTGATGGCAATCGTTACTGCAATTAGCAAATCACACTACCATATTCATGTTTTACTTTATCGTTCTGATTCTAAACATTGGACCTCTTCTTGAATCCTCTATGTACAGAACCCCCATTAATTAAAATCAAACAGCAAGAAATATATAAAAAATCAATGGCATAATATGACTCATGTTATTTAATTAATGGGTAATTCCTCATACCAATATGCTGAAAAAGCTTGAACTTGACCTTTAGGATTAAAAAATTCACCATGTGAGAAAATTTGCTTTTTCTTAATCACATTTCTCCCCAACAGATTTTAAATACACACTTAAAATCTGTCAACAATGTGTTCAAGTACATGCATTCCCTAACACTGCAAGTAAGCTGTTGTTGCTATCCATACCAGTGCTGATAATGGCATGAACAAAATATACCTGGTGGCACACACATCAATGTTAGAATATACAAAACAGTATTTTCCCTGCCATTGCTTCAGGTGATGACAAACAGCCCACCAGCTACAACTTTCTCCTCTCTGTCTTTTTTCAGTCATTCATTTGAAAATTACTACGCAGGTATCATTTGTTGAGCAATCCTAAGTGTAGGAGCACACTGAGACAAAGTCTGTATTTCATAATAACTCAGCAATATGGATTTTGGCCTTAAGGGTACATTCATTCAAACAAGAGAATAGCGGTAAAAAGCCCATGAGCAAAATCCTGCAAGCTTACAAAAGGAGATGCTCATTCAGGGGTGAACGCTTTATTTCAAGTTTAATAAATTTCATTTTCAAAGAATTGCCAACTCACACAAATTTGTTACTAATCTTGAAACTGGAGATCCTATTTTTCCTGCTCACACTGCTAGGAGAAGACAAATGGTTCCTCACCATCAGTTGAAGTGGCTTGCTCTCAGCTTTTCCTCAGCTTCATCAGTCGCTTCCTGCCTGTTCTTGCTGGAAGCTGTAGAACATGCTGTATGTATACTGTCCTGACATAATAAAGCACAACATGCTTCTATAGTTCATACTGTTTATCCACAGACATCTGAAGCATCAGAAATGCTGGAAGCACCATTAGGGAGCCCCATGACAGTTCAGGAACCCTTACATACTATCTGAAAGGCTGCCAGGGGAACAAGGTCATCCAGTGCTTGGAAGACAGCAAAGTCTGGTTCACACATCACTTTCTGATGCAACATCCCTATATCCCAAGAAAAACCAAGATCATTTCAGCCATACATGGACAGGTAGTTTGCCAGGGACACATCCTGTCGCTAAGAAGGGTATCTGACCTTGCTCAAGTACCACCACTGGAACACAAAGAGACAAAGACCTGCAGGAGCACACATTTCTGGAAGTTGAGAACACAGCAAGTTTTCTGTGAGGTTGCTAGGAAGTCCCTGCTCCATTTTGTGGCTGACCTTTCCTGCTTGAGCACACGTGATGCATTCTGCTAAACAAAAATCTAAATACAATGGTCATTCATCTTTATCTACTGACCTGCTTGTTCACATCAGTATTCCCAGCACTACAGAGACAAGGCAGATGTCTGTGTGAACCACAGATATCCCTGGCTAGGCAGAGTTCCTGCTGGACGCTAATCCTGGAAAAGATTCTGCAAATATCAACCGAGGGCCCAAAGTTCGCATTTTCCCTTGAATCTGCCTGTTGTAGGAAAAGATACCGTCCATGTTCTTTTGCAGATATCACCACTGCATTCTTTTGAAGGACCATTTGAATGAAGAACCCAGAGGTAGTAGTCCTCATCCACATGAGCGGCAGAGAGGAACAAGGGACCCATTCTGTTTACCTTTATTCTACATATAGAACTTGATTCTATAGGAATATTTCCTGGTTCTCAGGTGCTTTGAAACAGAACTTGGCTACAGTAGTTTGTATTAACATTTCTCTTCTAGAAGTTTTTTGCATTAAATGGTGGTCTTCAGAGGGTCAGTTAAATCTGAACAGACTCTGAAGCATTTCACATAACCTCTCAGTAAGAGAGGTTGTCTCTATTGACAAGTCTGTGTCCAGTCTGCTCTGAACTCTGAAAAAAAAGGGGACTCACTGTTTGAAGGTAGCATCAACTTCGACTCAAGTAAGCTGGCTTCTATTTATATACATCTGCTAAGTTGTATGCAAATATTTCTTCCTGTTTGTTGCAATATTTTTTTCTATTCTCATAATGGGGCTGGCAGTCCTTGGGATATCATTAACTGCAGGACTACATGATCATCAGAACACTCTCACCTTAAGGCCAATTGTTTATATTTGACAATATATTTAGTTCAAATATTTACGTGTTTTACAACAAGTCTCTCAAAGCCGGTAGCTCCATTTTCCCTTTTTCCTCAAAATCCGATGAGCAAGGCAACCCAGGCATTCCCTGTTCCTGGCAAGAAGGACGTGAGTGGACCCTGGTACAAGTTAATACCTTTCCACAGAAGGGATAACACTTTTCAGACATGGTCCTCTTACCCATTGGAATTGATGAGGGGGGAGCCAATGAGATGAACTGCAGAATTAGAGAAGTCATAAGATGAAGAAATAAAATAGAAACCCTGAGTGAATCTTCCTCTGGTCAAGCCTTGACATCTGACAGAAATAGTTTACTTTATTCAATGCTTCATGGTCACCCTTCTTGGACCAAAAGTTGCAGTTGTAGCACAACAAAATGAGGATATTTGGGTCAGAATGGCCAAGGTAGAGTATAAATTTATGTGGTATGACTGCTTCTTGCAGTGGGAGCACATTTATCAGTACTGGAATAGTCTGGCCTGAATGACCAGGGCAGTGCCTTTACGGTAATGGTCGTGGGAAATTGTTCAAAGGGAAAAAGAATGGCAGCAAAGGAGGGAATAAAGTTGTTTTAAAAACAAAGGTCAGAGGTCTAAAAAGACTGAAAGACAGAAAATCAGTATTTTATAATGGTTAAAACGGCAATGGTTAAAACAAAAGAGGTGTTATATGATTACAGAGTTGGAGGATCACGAATACCATTTACGGGTGTGAACCTAAGACAAAGGAATTCTGCTGAAAACAAAAATGGGATTATAGCATGTGGAAAACAGAGGCTACTCAGAAAAGAAACATAAACATGGGAGGAAATTTGGCAGAGTGTTGTAAGAGAAAGAGATAAAATGAAAAGCAAGAAATTACTAACTCTGAAGATGACAAGCAGATGATATTACATCCTGACTTAAAGCCTATATTAAAAAGAGTTAGCAGACATCCTTTCCAGGTCCACAGAAGGAAATTTTCTATCTGTTTTCAGCTTGACTTCCCAAGGCATTGTGCCTTGAACTATCCAAATCCTTCCCTTTCTCCCTAATCACTTTTGGATTCATTGCCCTATCTGACACAGCATAATTAGAGGTAATTATATCCCTGCAAGTTTCATGAAAATTAGCAGTATGAGGAAAGACTAATATAGAATCTCTACTGTATGTAAAGGCAGATATAATGCTACCTTGCAGTTAGCAGAAGACATCCAGGCATGCAGCACATGAACTGCTCCTGTCTGGTCACAACACCGCTATCTCCTTTTCAGTCATGGTGTGGTTATCAGAGAACATAAAGGATGCTTTCCTGGGAAGCCAGACTTCATTTTGCCATGAAAACATCTTGACGTTCTGTTTAAATCTGAAGTCTTTAAAGTACATTATGATTTGAGAGTGCTACTTCAGATGCAAATAATAATGAGGTAGAGCTCTTTTGTTTGCCCGCTAGAATTCTAATCATTATGACAATATGGTTTCTAGCTTACTTTTGTAAACTAGAGATTATTCAAGAGAATTTACTCTTGATATAAATAAATGAGAATATAATCTCAATGTTTTACATGTATCAAAGCTTGACAGGGCAAAAATTTACTAGTTGCCATAAAAGCTCAATGTAACCATTTTAGAATTCAAGATAACATTTATTTTTTTTTCTTAAAAATTAGCTATTTGATCAATTACTTAGCACAACCTGGAAAAAACAGCCACCAAATTCTTCAACATTCTCAACTTTTGTCCTATGCAATAAACAGTCTCATCAGTGTCTAAAAATGATTCATAAAATCTCAGCAATTATAGAGAGGCATTCTTACATAAGAAAAAGAGCATAATTATTTGTACAAAAACATGAAAATATAGGAGATGCATTTTTGCTGCTCAAAATACAGCAATTATCATTTCTAGTGACAATGTGTGTAGAGTGCAAAATATAAAAAGAAAAAAAAGAATTAAGATTTCTGAAAGATCTCTACTGTAAAGAATCATGTTTACATTGGAATATATTTATGACACAGTTTAACAAATACCTTTATTTTCTTACTAAAACAACATTTTATCCACATGCAGATAAATGTAGGTCAAGTAGGATCTGAAATGAAGTTAAGAAATTCTCAAGCACTGCCTCTCAATATTTAGTAACACAGTCAATAAAAAAAGAAAGACAACTCTGCAGGAGAGCAACAAACCCAGACTTAACTATGACATGCTGTCTATCTCATGCATAGACACACTGTGTTCAGACTTACTATAAGTAAAATGAACAGTATGGAATATGTGTTGCAGATGGATCACTTGCTGAGCAAAGCTTTCTGGCATTCACATACAGAGGTAGGAGCCATTCACTATGGTTCAGATGTGAAAGAGAAAAATAAGATAAAAAAAGTATTTTGTGCATCCATAATGCAAATTGTGATACCATCTAGCTTTTCTGGACAGCTCAGTTTTTAACAATGTTAATTAGTAAGGCTTTATAAATGTGGATGACAGTTATCCAAATTCACTGACAATTTCAAATGAGGGGCTCATCATTAATCAGCATTACAACACAAGGGTGCCCTGCTTGAGTCTCTACCTGGCTGGTGAACAGTTGAAGAGAAAACAAGAGGTTTACATCAGAGCTATCCATAGATCTCAGCAGTTAATAGATGATCTTCACAGGTAACGCTTTCTCATTTGAAATACATCTTCACTGGTAGAGCAACAGCTTGAGTTTGATGGATATTCTTACTGCATTCCGAGGTGTGAAGAAAAGGCCTGAACTGTGCATATGCTATAGAAGACAGTTTTCCCTACTACTTCTGGTGGCTCATTGTAGCTGTTACAGCTTTGTTCACAACCTTTGCACTCCGTGATGTCTCTTGAAAATACAGCATTTCTTAGACTGGTTGCTTTCAAATAACGTGGTGTTTCTGCTCTGAGGATATTCTGTAAAATGACATTTGACTCAGTTTTTCTGTAACTCCCAATCGTGTTCATTTTACGTAAGTAACTGTGCATCCAGCCTCACAGCACAACCTAACACTCAAGCTGGTTCTTTTCCTCATCTTTTTTTTTTTTTTATGGCTATACCCCCAGCTAATTCCTGGGTTGCTCCAATGTAACTGCTTTTATATCCTTCTGCAGAAAAGGCAAAGAATGGATATAGTCCATCTTGCCCTACCTTAGTTGTTTTGTATCTGCACTTAGGCAGGAATATAAATTAGTAGAAAATAATTTTCTTGATGAAATAAGCAGTTATTCATGAATACAAACATCTAGAGGGAAGGTTGCTAACTAGCATTTTTTTCACAAACTGTAAGAAGTTACATTTCACTTCAATGTCAAAAAGAATTGTGTAATCTGTAAGAAGGTCATTTGTGAGTGAGAGACGTCCCTTATACTGCAGGCAGGAATGACTGACAGTATCTTTGGCATAAGGAATCTGAAAGCAACTTAAAGCAGAGAGTATGAATGATAGCTTGACACAATCACATCTCCACAAGGCAGATTGGATCTAAAATCCCCTAGAACATCTTCATTCTTCAATTTCAAGATTTTCCTTTATCAAATAGCATTTCTAAAACTAAAAAAAAAAAAAAAAAAAAAAAAAAAAAAGAGAGAGAGAGAGAAAGAGAGAAATCTAACCAGGACAATTACTTATCCTTACATGAATCAGTTGTCAAGAGATCATCCCACTTAGATGGCATGACAAATGCATCTTAAAACGAAGAATTTCCAGCAGGAGCTGGAAAGGACAGCTTGTACATTTCTTATGTGCTTTCCAACACAAGCAAAGTGAGTCTTTACTCAACTGTTCAAGACACGCAGTATTAGAATTTTTCAATACCAAAACACACTGATTTTAATTTTTTGGATCAAATAGATTTCCTTCTAGAGCTGTTCTAAGTGTCCAGGATCTTGAGAGAAATTGAATAGTCAGTCTATTTTAACATCCTATTCATGCCCTCTCAAAAGATATTCTGTACGAACAGAGAATAATTAATTTCCAACAGAAAGGTATTCGCAGGAGAAATAATTTAGTAAACAAGTCTGAAATATATGCAAGGTACAGTACATAATACAGATGTCTATTACTCAAATAGATAAATTGTTAATTTTTCTAAAATAAACATATTTTAAATTTAATGTTAAAGTGCTCAGTCCTTCACTCTCACTAAAGTCCCATCACCCTACAGCTTTTAGTGAACTTGATATTTTATATCTACGTGGCTCTGAATCTAGACTTGGTTATTTTAGCATCAGTATATTCCATGCCAAACAATACAAAGTCTCCTTTGCCTCAGAGCTCAGTATTTTCCTCCGGTTCTTACATATTTTGCATCTTTCCACCTAATATTTAGGAGAGAACCAGCTGCCTGGAATGTCATTCAGTATAACTTTAGATTATAATCATTCAGTTGAGCACACACCTGTATAGCTACCATACACAGTTCTTCCAGATGTTCTTATATTGCTTTACCATATAGCAATTAAAGCAGCATTGGAAGTAGATCGTCACATATTTATCTTAAACAGGCTACATACTATCAGGTCAGCTGCACCCATTAATTCTATGTCCACAATAAGAAAGAGTAATATCAGTCCTTATATACCGGCTAAAACGATCTTAGTCAATGGCTGAACAGATGGCACTGTGTGTATAGACTCTTCATGGCCAACATTTCTAGCATAGTGTCTTGCCACTAATAAGACACTGGCACAGCTTTAGAAGAACATGATGTTCTGTCATATTTCAAAACAACATTTCCACTGTAAAAAAAAAATACCAGTAAACAGATTTTGAGATTCCAAAAAGAATACCAGCTGATCCAGAGGATCCAGCAGCAGCAGCATTGGATATTTCTGTTGTCATTTCCACATGGAATTTAATTGCAACGTTTTGTCTTTTCTACTGGAGATAGAATTTCCTATTGAATTGTTGTTATAGCATTGACAACCCAGGTGTTCAGCTTTATTTTTTTGCTCTGAGAAAGCACATGGCTTCAGACTTCTATTCTGAATTAACATCTCAGGAATCTACGAATGGATTGATGTTGTTGTGGTTATGCTAACAACCCCTGACACTTCACTTTGGAATGTAATACTAAAAACAGCAGTTGCCATTATTTTTCTTAGTTGATTGAAGAATGAGATACATTCCCAAGGATTTTTTTTTTTAATGGCAATTACAGTTATTTTGCCATGCTAGACAGCATTTTAGAGCAGCACTCATCTGCCCAAATATAGATGAAGCTGTCTGCACCTGAGCTACTTGTGAGGGCTCCTTTTATAGTCAGTGGAGAGAAACAGGCACTTTTAGAGTGCAATTGATCTTCTCTTAAGATTGACAGCTACACTGTAGACATCTAAAGTTGGATGAGATTAATAGTGTCCCCAACATTTACTAAATTATGCAATATTCTATATAAATAGAAGACAAAGCCTCTTTCGTAAAGAGCTTTCATCTTCAGTCAATATATTTCCAGAACTGAGCATCTAAATTGCCTGTCTTTGTCAAGTGCTTCCCTTTGATGTTATTCCATAAGGTGCACTCTGGTTTTCCTGGACAACACACAGCACTCTTTACTTTCAGGATGGAGAACAGAAGAATTCAGAAAAGAGCTTCTTAGAATTGCTTTTCCAGAACTGTGATCAGAAACTTTTTGGAAAGTTTGGGTTCATTTTCATTTGTTTGTTTGTTTAAGCAATGATTTGTATTTTGTCAGATTTTGAAGTTGAGTTTGAAAAACAAGTACTGCAAAGTAAAGTTGTAATGTTTGTCTGCAACAGCCTACTCTTCCCACATATGCTGATTTCTCTGTGCAACAGCAAAGCTAAATAGTGGTTCCTCCTCTTTGCTGCTTAGTGACAGGCATGCCTGTTCACAAGCACAGAGATACATGTGAACTAGAAAAGTTACTCGTGCTATTTTCCAATCCATGGAGAGAGCTCTGAAGAGGTCAGAATCACTGCAAAACACAGTATTGATGATAAACTGAAGGTGAATATTATCACTACTCTTCCCTTTGCTTACAAAATTAAAATTCAAGGAGTAGGCACAATCTGACTTTTCTAAAGCAACAGACTCCTTTTTGAAGAGGACAAAAATTGCATCTACACTTACATAGTGCTCAATTAAAACATAGGAAAACTTTTTTGTTGCTTGCTTTGCTGTAACCAAATGAAAAGCACATTCTGGATAATTGTAGCAATCCAACATGTCCAACAGTTTGTTTATAAGACAAAATTATATTTTATATATTACTATAATAGTAGCCTGAGATATTCGGATGAAGCAAAAACTAAACTTTGTAGTACTGCTAAATTAGGTATGGATCTGTGATATATTTATCTTAGATTTTAGCCAAAGTACAGCAAGCAATGTCCATATTTCTAGGCAGTACCTGAATGACCACAGCAATTACAAGATCACTTAGAGGTGAGAGGTGAAACTCACAGCGTTTCTTTTAACATTAGGGACAGCCATCTCTCTCAAGGTTCTGCAGCTCAGTTTTAAGAAAAATTAAATCTAAACTTTTGCCTGCCTAATCTTAAGTGATCAAGCAAATTGAAACTCACTGGCCTAGAAAAAAATCACAGCAGTATGCAAAATCCCGATAAGGTTTCTAATAGCCACTTCCCATCATAAAATGAGGCAACATTTGAAATAACACCAGACACAAGCTGCCCTTTAAAAACTTTGCTCTCATAGAAATGCCTTCAGGAGGTTTTTAAACAAATTTTGATTATTCCAAAAATTAAAACTTTGCACTCTATAACTTTGATGAACTAGTGCATACAGAGACAATCAATATGCTATCTATTACAGCGATGAAATCTATGTTCCCACACAAAAGCTTCTCTTTCTGATAGGCTTCTGATCCAGAATGGCAACTTCCAGATGAGTTATCTACAGCACACTGAAAAGTCTGTTCTTACAGATAGAGGAGTAACTTTGACCAGAAGCACACCAGGGTTAGCGAATCAGTTCAGGACAAACCTAATTTGATGAGCTAGATCTAGAAGTTGAAAGTAAATTATCCTATTGAATACAAGGTATCATAGCTAAAACACCCAATCTGATAATTAAAGTATCCATGGTAACAATGGCAGAATAACATGTATTCATACTTCTCAGGTAAAATAGAGCAAAGCTCTGTGTTTTTTTTTTAAAGAATTTTTCCTACCTCATATATCCTGTCACTGGATAACTAGTCTAAATAGAACATTCGTCTTTGATACATATAATCTCTTCAGTGCATATTTAACTATTCAAATTTAGCTAACATACTATTTTTGCTAAAACATAAAGCAAAACAAGATCTCAGTCACAGCCACAAAATCTTTTTTAATGTATTCCTTGTGCTACTTCTGAATATTAATAAAAATTAATAATTAATTTTGCCTTTGGCATTGCAAGATATACTAGTTTTAATTAGTGTACTGTACTCCTATACAATTAAAAAATAATTGATGTCCACACTTATTGGCGGTCTCTGTGATCTCTTTTCCTGTTGTTGTCAACAAATGCCTCAAAAAACAAGTTCAAGAATGTTTTGCTGTCCACTTGATTTACACACCAAAAGTAACAGACAAATCTTTTATGATGAAACAGAACAGTTTTCTGTTTAAATTATACACAAGTATATTAACTAGAAAGAGAAAATTAAAAGCTGATGGCTCAAAGAAATAATGGAAAGACTATCAAAATGTTTAGTCTCCCAACATATTTGCCTGGAACGTATCAGTGGGTGACAGAGTATCTCAACTTAAAAGTAGTGGCCATCTTGTATTTGTTATGTCAATCCTATCTAGCATTTAATTTTGATGTCCCTCTTGATCAGTTCCAGTTATTTAAATTCAGCATATCACGTTACTGTTTTCCTACATCATACTAATTGTACTATGAACTACTTTATTATATAACACTAAAGTCGCTCTCATTCTGAAAAAATGAGTGAAAGAATTAAAGTATAAATACCCACAGGAGGAAACAAAAACACTTCCCTTCGTTGTATTTGCATCAGAAATCTTCAATAAATAGTTTTCTTTATTGCAACCACTAAAACAAAAATACTGATTCCCAAAGTGTAAATTCTCCAGCAGTTATGAAACACACACAAAAAAAATCGTATGATAAAGAACAACTCAAACACAGCACTCCTTCTTTAACCCAGAAGTTCCTGCTTGTAGCTTGAATCTAGGTCAAAAAGCGTACCCAGAAGAGACATTTTGGAGCATGACAAAAAGCTAACTAGAAATAGCTGAGCTTATTTTTTCACTATCGTAGTACTACACATACCTCAGAGACTGTCATATGACAAGAGTTAGATAAACAGAGTAAACAGAAGAACAGAAAGGAATTAGACATCAATGGAATAACAATGTACATTTTTTATTTCATCATCTAATCCGCATACTTATAGAGTCATGAACATGAAAAATCAGCGACTCAGATATTTATGCAATTAATGCTGCTATCATGATTAATGATCTCAGTGGTCATTTTAACTAAAACTGGATAGTAAATCAAGTAACCTATTTAAATACATATCACTGAAGAACCGAGATCATTACAAAGTCCATTCTTATTTCTGAGGATTTTTCAAAGTTATTGCCCAACAACTTTTCTGGCACTAAGCACTAAGTCAATGGCTTGCCTCAATTAAAGTAGATTCAGCTGGCTTCCGTTTATGCTTCAGACTGGAAGTAAGTCAGCCAGTAGAATCATTCTACAACTTCATCTGCACTTTCAGAAACAGACAGATGACCTATGGCTCCTGCCACTGTAACACAGGCACACACAGCTAATTTGTGGTAGGTGAACAGTTGGACTAGATGACTGCAGAGGTCTTTTCCAACTTTTATGATTCTAAGCATTGGATGGTTCCTTCCAAAAGCAGTACATATGCACACATGTATGCAAAAAGGCCATAGAAAGGCTAAGGTCAGTGTGAATGGAGAATTAGTGGGAACGTCTGGGTGTGGAAGCACTAAAGAAGAAAACATCAGGAAAGAGTCTCTCTTGAAAGGCCTCATATTAATCTACCAGCGTTGGAAGGCCATCCAGACCTATGAGAACTAATCCTCAAATTCACCACAGACTCTCCATGCTTCTCACAGCATACACCCTCATCTCCTCCATGTCATCTAACAGCCCTTTGCATGCTCTAGGAGAGCTCTGACCTAATCACAACCTTACATTCAAAGTTTTGGGATGCTGCTATGACAAGATAAAACTCCAAATGTTCCGACCGAAAACAGCTGCTCCACACCACTGCTGCAAAAAAAGTGCTCCAGCAGTTTCACTATGTGGATTTGAGCTAAAACAGAGCAAGTAAGGGCTATTGCTTACAATTGCTTAGAGCTCAGTAGTTAAATGGGCAGGGCCTGGAGTCTCGATGTGCATTTTATTAATTCTGGCTCCCCTGCTGAGCTCAGTTACAGCCACAGGTCACTGCAGAGCAAGTTTATCAGGCAGCACTTCAATGACATGAGTGGAAGTGAAGTCTTTTTAACAGATTCCTTGCTCTGCACTTCTAAAGTTCTTAAGAAATTTCAACTGACTAAAAGGTATTACAGGCAGAGGGACAAGAATCACTAGTTCGTGTACAACCAGCTAACCAATAGCTGAAACCTCATTCTATCTATCAATAATGTGGTAGGCCATAGAAACACTAATTCTGCTCATATAAAATTTTGTAGTACATGCAGACTTTTTAAACTTTTCCACAAATTTCCACCAATTTGAAATTTCAGTATTTACAAGCACTGTTTTTATTGCATTGAACTGGTTACAACTGGGACGAATCAGAACAATAACCCAATAGATAAATGAGCAGTGACAATAAATTTCCCTTTTAACTTTCCTCATTACCCTCAGCTTAGGGTAGATAACGCAATAAATGAAACCCCAAGACAACTACTGCAGAAGGTCTCACTACTCCAGCCAGGGCTCCAGATGATGACAGCTAAGAATTCTGAATGTAAAGCCCTTCTCTTCTCCTCATCATATATTTCTTCTCAACCCTTCCACAAAGGCAGTCCTGAACAGGATGCTTTTCCCATTTTATTTATGTGAACTTTCATGACATGTCATGCACCACATTCATAGCAATCACTGACAGATAGTTAAGTTTCTAAGGGGTTACAGAAGAAACCATTTTCCACCAACTGTTCTCCTATATGCCAGGATAAAATATACCTCGTGGACTAAATCTTTTACCGCTTGTATCCTGCCAAAAAGTATGGGGTTTGTTTTCCAAATGAAATTCCATTAGCTATTCCTGAACTATGGCAGAATAACAATTCCAGCATTAAAAAAAAGTATCTAACCACAGGTAATTGAATTTGTCTCAATCTTGAGTTGTCTTCTGGAAACATGACATCAGAATAGACCATTTGCAACTGTACAATATGTCAGGGTCACAAAAGAAAATTTTCAGGGTGGCTGGGATGCTTTAAGCATGGATATCATCTTTGTAGATGGACTCATACACCCATTAGCTCATATAGGTTACACTCTATTTAATGAAAAGCCATCAGAATTCAGAAGTTATTCCAGAATTAATCATCACTTTTACATCACAATGTGCCTTTTCAGTATAAGTGCAGACGTAAAAACTAAAATTATTCAAACTAGATTAAGTGTAAAACAACATTATTTTATCTGTATATTTTTGTGATGTTATATAGTGGCTTTTTTTGTTGCTGTTGTCGCTGTTGTTTTGAACACTTCATCAATGCAACCACTGAGGAGTGAGAAATTTTATATTAATTTGGTGTAGATAATGAATGTAAATAGACCATGTATGTTTTCACCCAGGCATGGTAAGAAGCACTTTTTCTCTAAGTATTGAACACACAGCAAATTTAAGTTTTTTTATATGCTAGTACACTGAGTTTAAGCCTTGAACAACTGAGAAAAAATTAGAAATTTTAGCCAGGCCATAGTAAAATCAAACCTTGTTGGTGTTTGTACTTGATCCTTCCAAAGGTATATTCAGCATTCCTATCCTCACAAACCAAGGAAGATCAAAGCTCATGATTTCCTTTATGGCTTACCTTAGTACTTCACAGTTTCTTTGCTGCAGAAACCATGCTGGGAGCAGGAAAAGAAAGACAGCAGCAGTCTGAGCTTCTGGAATAACCACTATAGATGACTCTAGGAAGAACAGAAAATACATGGGTAAGCTATCCTGCTTCCCAAATTCTGCTATGATCCCCTGTTCTCATAGCTTGGAAAGAAAACTGGATTTTCTCCAAGGCTAGACAGGTGGCAGGGAAATATTTTTTGGTTAATTACCTCAGAATGCTGGGAAAGGTGTGCTGCTACCTCATGTCTGCCTTGCGCTACCTCACACTGGTAATTAAGCTGATCAGTACTGGTACATCTACCCACCAATCAAAGCTGAATATGAGGGATATTTTGAGGAAACAAAGCATTAAACAGCATTGAATTAAGAGTTTGGGTAATCAAGATGGCACATGTTCTACTTGAAAAATAAGGTCAACCATTCCAAAAGAGGGACAGCTGGCATGCTGAAAGTCAATCTTAACAACAAGGATTGTGTTTCTTGCTTTAAGAGTCACAGTTGGGGCCTCCATGCAGGCTTGTAGCTAATGAGTTGATAATATCTCCTTCAGAAGAAGGGAAAAAGGCCACTACTCAAATTCTCCTTGATTCTTCTTTATTTGAGATGTTGGCAAATCCAAGTTGGCTGTAATATTTATATAATGACCAGTCTTCCCAGTGGTGTATTCAGTAACAAGCATGTTCAATCCAGTCTTAAATTAAACAGAGATGTATAAGTAAAAAATTGGAGACTATGTAAGTGTGTGTGTTTATAGCATTGCAGAAATCTTACTTTTTCTGAATACTGGACCAACCCTTCTTATTGTGACATTCCTAAACACATCCAAATTTAAACACTATTATTTTTAATGCACTATTTTCTGTAGGGAATACAGGAGCAAAGTCAATTTTGTATCATTAACAACAGAAAAGAGAGATTTTCTGCTATCAGTACCGCCAGAAAAAAAATGCAGCCTCATATATTTCTGTAAAGAACAGTATGAGATGCACTCTGTATTTCTTCACGAAAATAATGTGCTACGTTGCCAAATCCACAAAAATGTAAAAACAAGAACAAAGATGAAAAGTTAGTGAATCTCCTAATATTTTCTAAGGTAGGATCATTTTGCTCAAGCACAAGTATATGCCTGACACTTAATGCTTAATTTACCTGCAATTTGCTGCAAGTATTTGTGGAAGCATGTATATGCATGCAAGTAGCCAATTTAGAGTCCGGGATTTGCAGTGAACTAGTTACATATTTTCAGTCATTTTTACTATAGTCTCTATCCATAACATGAATTAATTACTTCACCAAATTAGGCACACAATTAAGCATACAGGCTTTTATAAAACTATCCCTTAACTTCACTTTATCTGAGTAGCCTAGCTTTACAGATAACTTACTATGCAAGATATTTCTAGAAACAGGCTGCTTCAGCATACTGGGCCCAAAAATTTAACTGCAGAAGACCTTAAGAGTAATAATCAGTATTAATTGTACTATTCATGGGAATTTTTAAAACATAAATCAAACTAATAGATTGCACAATTTATAAACTAGTACTCCCAACAAACTTTATTCCAGATAAATAATTGCTTACACTGCTCTTTAAAGACACATTCTTGCCAAGTCTGAGTTAGACTCAAACCTAAAAATAAGTAACTTTAGAATTTGCTGAATTCAGATTTATTTTTTTTTTTTAATGCTACAAAAGTAATGAAAGTGTAAAGATGGCATGCTGATATTGGAGTCCAATTCTGACCAGCAAAGGTGATACAGCTTGAAATGCTTCTAGACTGATCTTCTAAAAAAAAATGAACAATACAATGAAATACATTATACGAGGTCATTAAGACTATTAAAGTCATTCATCAAACAGAAAACAGATCTTTTGATTTTCAGGGAAATACTGAGACTCCAAACATCCCTCTGCAATCCCTTTCATCATTTCAGTAATTTTCAACATGAGTCCGTTCTCATCTGAGTCCGCTGTCTGCTCCTCCTCCTCCTCCCCCACTTCTCCTCTAATAGTGTTCAGAGAGAACTTCAAGATGTGGGCTAATGGAGCTGGCATGGGTTGGAGTTTAATATTGCATGTGCTTAACTTTTTGTGCAACTGACCAACATGACATGTCTAACTGTATAAATGGAAGTTTTATGGTGATAAGATCAGTAGTTACTGAGATATTTATGTGACATGCTGACAGATATAAAACTACAAAGCTTGCTTTTATGCCTTACATCCTCTAGAAAAAAAAATAAATACTAAGATGATGGGTCACTTTGAAGAGAATTTATTATCTAAATTACCTAATACCTGGCTAAGTTCTAATATGCAAGATGAAGTCTCAAAAATGCTATTAAAACTATGAACTTTAATTTCAGGAGATCTCAGTATTCTCTGCCAAATGGGGCACAGTACAGCCAGTTTGCTTGTCTCACTCTGTCTCTAGATCATGGTGCTGTCATACAACCAAAAAGGAGAATGATGACAAAAAACAGAAAAGGCACAAGATAATCTCTCTCCCATTTTTACACTATGTAGGTTTAGGTCTCAGGGAGATTCTCATCGCTGCTGGGTGGAGGAGTAAGATTATCTCCTGAGAGAAGGTCAAGATTAAAGAAAATACATTATTCTTGTGTGTGTATAAGTATACACACATATATAAATATAATCTCTGGATGAAATGATGGAGTCCCTTTTACATTTTGATCTGGGAAAACCAGCCCCAGAAATTCTTTCAGAAGATGCCGACGTTTCCTGCTGCTAAAAAGCAGCTCTCCCCCAGGCTGTGCCCACTGCTGGAGCTAAAAGCCAGCTCCACCTCCTCTATCTGATGTGAATGTTAGTTCACACACTGAGAAGGTGGGCAGCTGCAGCAGTCAGCACAAGGAACAGCCTGGTGGCAGCAAAGAGGGGAGAAAAAGAAAGACAAATATTAAAACAAGAATTTATTATTGTTTTTACTTTTTTAAGTGAGGGAAATTTGTAGGCAAACATAAGAAAAGAAAACATAGGAAAACTTCACTTCAGGAGACACAAATATCAGGCAGCGTACAAAAAATTCTGACCCTGAAAACAGTATAATGCAGAGAACAAAGGAATAAGCAGATCAGGGGAAATTGGAAACTAAGTGGGTTGCTCCAAAAGTAATGCCTCGTGTTTATTTCCATGGGAACTACAACAGATACAAAGAGCACAATAACACTATTTGATAAAGCAAATTTTCAACTACTAAACACAGTTTTTCAGCATAGTCACCACCATTATCTGTGCATTTTCATTAGCATGCCACACTCGTAAACAAGTCTGCACTGGCAGAGGTGACACACTGTTGCTGTCACCGCCATTGAAATGCATCACCCACCACTTCACCATGCTGAAATCCAACTGTTTGGTCTTCACAAGCGTTCAAGAAGCATAAGTAAATGCCAGTGTGTGCCATTTTTTTCCACATAAAGGAATTCAGTTACACTCCTTTCCTACATCCCCACTCCCATATCAGGCACCATGCTGACAGACTGGCCCCCTGCTGGATCTGTAGCACAGCAACAAAATGAAATTGAATATTGGTGGAAAGGTTCAGCCTCTGCTGCCATACCACGAACAATCGCTTACATCATAGGCCAACATAATAAAATAGGAGGCATTACTTTTGGATCAGCCCTTGTACTTCGCTGTGCTGTTCCTTTCCCATGGGCTCAGACCCTTCAACATCAGGGAGAGGATGTTCAGTGTCTTTCATCCCCATCTGAGAGTCCAGTGGGAGACAGCACACATCTCACCACCCCCTTCCTCACTTCTGTTTCTCCAGCCTGCCTCTGCTCTTCTGTGAAATGTCAGGTAGAAAGGCATAAAAACAGCTCTCAAATCTAAATTAGGGTTTGGAATCAAGTAACAGAAGAGCACTGAGTATCCCTACTACAAATGCAGGGGACCACTGTGTCGGCATGTGAAAGCTCAGGCTTTGCCATTTAGAATTTCTATGTTGGAAAGGGAGTGCTGGATCTTTTGGGGAGGATAAGCTTCTCAGTCTCATTACCAATACAGTATATCTGGCATCTTTTTGTATCAGTTTCTTTTATCTGCAGCATCTAGAAGCTCAGACAGAATTACTCCTCCACTTCTATAGTACCTGTGCTTATAGTTGGAAGAGTGAAATGAAAATTTTCATGAGATGTTTTAGACCTTGTTTAAGAATTAAGTGTCCAGTGGCGAATCCACATCAATCTCAAAACACTTTTCAGAAGACCTTGTTAACAAGAGGTCTTGTTAACTCTCTGCAATGAGTTTTCTGGCACCATCATTTTAAGTTTATTTTGGGTAGTGTTAGAGAGAGCTTGCTGGTTGTGCCAACTGACCATGATGATTAATATAATAAACCAACTGACTCCTCATGTGTCAAGTCAGTGAGCAGGAATATGTCAACTCCTTTGTTTTCAGCTGATGTGTCCACCCAGGTCTGGTTGCTCAGATATTGCTGCCTCACATACACACAAGCATTTAATTAATGACTAGATAGAACAGAAAGAGTCAAATTTAATAGTTGCAAGATAGCCTCATATTTCAATTCAACCAAAAATACTAAATATGTCATTCAATATTTGTTGGGTCTTCAAGACCCCATCACCAATCAAACCACAAAATCTGGTGGCTCTGTTTACCTCTAAATACAAGAATAGCTATATTCTTATATATAGCTATATAAACTGAAACCCAATCTCACAATATAAAGTCACAGAAATACTGTACTGCTGTCACTGGAGATATGTTGGTGTAAAGATAAGCAGAATCAGAACAGTAGCACTAGCTATATGACACACTCTACTTAAATACTGTGGGTTAAAATGATGTACTGAATAAGAAAAGAGAATGATATACTGAATAAAAACTAGCTAAACATGCAAACAACAAATCCCCAACCAAACAGAAACCATTTTCCATTTTTCTCTCCTATCCATCACCTTTGCTGCTCATTTCACAGTGACAGTCTTGCTGCCTTAAAACAGTTTTGCAGTTTTGCCAGACAACAGTCTGTAACAGGATACGTAAATGTGATCTTGTTTGGGGGACATTAAGGATGCATGTGACAAAAGAGTAGCAGCATATCAGACACGAATTAAAATCCGTTACTGTATTTTAGTTCATTGATCTACTTTAAGCTTCTCAGCGTTGTCTAATTTAAATAAAACTTCAATTTGTAACAATACTATAAATAGAAGGTAATATTGATCAGAGTGCCACCAGCCTGCTGAACTTTTGTTATCACTGAAGCCTGACCAGTTAATGTTGAATGTTACAATTTATTACTCTGCAAAGTACAATACAACACAATAGCACTTAGATTTATAAACAAAGATATGCTGAAATACTGAAAGCAAGTTTAGTCAGCCCAGAATAAGAAGAGTGTTCTGATTTATGGGTGCTTCACAGCACTATTTCCCTACCTGGGGCAATATTTCATTACTTCTCTGATACAAACACCTGTTAACACTGCTGAAAGACTGAAGAATCTGATTTCTTTTAGGCTCTTTTAAACCCTAGCAGAACATATGATGTCCATCAGCAAACATTCATCACCGATGTGGTAGATTTTTTGAGCTTTGGAGGATCATTACCAGTTAAGATGGGTAAATGATGTCCTAGGAGACAGAACCTTCCTGATAAATAGAAGTAGGTACCCAGCCAGTCACCTTCTATAACCTTCTTCTCTTTCACAAAATAAAAACTAAAGTAAACAGATGTTTAAAAAAAAAAGAAAAGAAAAGAAAAAAAGGCACATTTAGGGTTAAATTCCACGTATAACAGCTGTTCTCAGGCAGCAAGCAATAATACATCATCTAAACAAAAAATATTTAATTACAGGAGTTCTTTTACTCCTGAAGGTGAATTGGTTAAGGAAAATTGCTGGTGTGTCTTAAGGCATGTCCCTGCATTAACCACCCAGGAGGGCAGTGATGCCGCTTCCCACAAGCTACATACAAATCTTTAGCTGAACATGCAGAAAAGAAGGCTCACAACGGTCTCCTCTTGAAGAGTAAGGCCACTGAGATGGCCTTCAAGAGAAAAAGGCATAATGGCAAAAAGGAACTTGGGTTTTGCTCCAGTCTAGAGGAAGAACAACTAGACAAAGGCCTCTGTTCTCAAGCAAGGTCTCTTAACCAACTTAGTCATTACAGGACAGATCTATTCACTAATCAGCAACTTCTCTTTTTCTCTTTAACCAACAGCTCAGCTCTTTAGCTACTAAACTGAAGAGCCACATGCAGAGCACTGATGCCCCTCTTATTTGAACTAGAAAACACTAATGTAAATAAAGTGATATTAATATGCAATATCTGGGAGACATTTTTCTCTGCAGAGCTCAATGTCTATTAGGCTTCAGCCAAAACAAAGGTCAACAGACAGTAGGACCCTTCTATTCTTTTTCTTTAACAGGGAATATTCTATTCAATGCTTTCAAAGTAGGAGATTCCTTTTTTTTTTTTTTAAATTGGGAACTGTAACTAAAACACTGCTATTATGGAAACAATACTGGTTTTTGTTTTTGTTTTCATTTTTAATTTTCCTTAATAAAAACAAGATCTTAGTATCAAATGATTTCTTAAATTTCACTTTGAATAATCCCCTAGATAAAAACATATTGTAACCATGAATTTCCAAAGTTCACAATCCTTACTTTCATAATTCTCCCAGCCAAGGAACTTACATAATAAAATTTTTTATCTTTGCAAATCACCATAACAGTACAAAGTGCGATTTTTTACATAAACTGTTGCAAACATGCCAGAAATAAATTCAAATTCAAGTTTAAATAAATTTGTAATTAATATTCACTAAGTAAAATACAATATGATTCAAGCTGTTGCAAGAAAATTTGCATACAGAAAAGAGGATATATTTACAGAGTATTTTATTCAATAAAAAGTATTCACACCAACCAAATCAAAAGTTTTGGCTTTTACATCCCCTTTTTACTTTTGCAGCTGTCAGGTTCTGGTCTGAATATCACATTTGTTGACACCTTCTGCCAAAGTCTTATTTAGTTTATGGATCCACAACTGGACAGAGGGAAAAAGGGAGGCTTGAGACAGGCTGAAAGATAGACAAGAGCACAGTTGAATAAAGCCAGATCAGGTGAAGAGGAAATGAGATCTGGAAAAAATCAAAAGGCAGGAGGCCTAGGAAAGGACAAGAGCACATATGGGAGAGGATTTGCAGATTGAAGGATGTAATAAGGGAGAATGGCAGCTAAGAGACAATGAAATCAGCAAACAGATGAAAGGAAAAAGGACAAGGAAAAAAGAAAAGACAAGGAACAAAAAATAAAGTTCAAAAGTGCTAGAAATAGAGCAGAAGATATTTAACAGAGAACCAGACAGAGAAAGTGAGGGGAAGATGCATAATGGAAAATTAAAGGTTCCATTATGAAAAGAAGTCCCTATACCATTCCACTTCAGGATTCCACATCAGGAAGCTATATTTCTTTTTCTTTTTTTTTTTTTTTTCATTCTCTGTAAGACAGTCCAATATTTGGAATCATTTCAATGCAAGGGCAAAGCTGGTTATAAAAAGAATGTATAGCTGAACCTCCTGTACACTTCTAATGCTAATGATATCCATATTAAACAGTCCGACAAGTACTAACCAGAGTTGTCCTCTCCACTTCTCTGTATATAAACAGAAAGAATTCCATGCGGCAAATAAACACCTCTTGCCATCTGCTGAGAAGCAGCGCTAAGAGTCTTTAAGAGTTCTTTTAATGAAAATCTTTCCAGAGATTCATGGTACATAACATGATCCATCAATGTTGCAGTTTTGCAGTCCTTATTAGAATAGAGACTTATGACATGCGGTAGATTCTTTGCCTCCTAAGACCTACGTATGAATTACTGAACACTATAAAAATGCATATTAATTTCTATAATATTTATTAAAAAAAAAAAAAAGCAAACAAACATGCAGTTAGCATGGGCTACTGTATTTGTATTTTAATGCAAAAGCTCATATATTTCAAATGCTTAGTGTAGTACCTCTGAATCCAACGCATGTAAAACAAGGTTGCCTTCCTCTGTACTTTCCTAGTAAAAAGTAGAAATAGCAATAAGTAAAAAATCGTTCTAAGAGCTTACTTTCATTTAAGAAAGAAAGTGGCCTACAACAGTATAAACTCACTTGTTCTGGGTCTTCTATGGGTACAGCTGTACCATCCATAATAATAACCACTCACTAAATGATGACACCAGTATACAGTATTTGAAATGTCTGGGCATGAGACATGTAATGGAAAACCATCTCTCATAAATCAAAACAGCCAAGAATATATCAAAAAGAAAGAAATGGGTGAATATTAGATAGTGTTATATCTGCCTGATATGTTAACATAAGTAACAATATCCATTGAACATGTGCCAAACTGATCAGTTCCTGACTTTATTTGAGTTCTTTGGGGATTATGATTTTGCAGGTATTTTGATGTATATTTGTTTTTAAAGGAAAGCCCCTGTTCATTCTTGGCGTATTATTATTATTATTATTTACTAGTCACATGTTAGGAATCCCTGAAAAAGAGGTGTTTTTAATTGAAACGCTGACAATCCCTTAAGTGTAGTGCTGTGAATGATGGCACCTTGATCATAGCTGGAAAAAACAGTCAGCGTGATATAAGCTACTGAACTAAGTTGTAAAATGACAAGGACTGAGTGAACAGTTTTTAATACAGATAATATTGTTCATGCAGTCCATAAATATAGAATTAAATGTTGACCTCTATCTCCCATGTCAAAAGTCAAAGTCAGTGTCAGCACATATTGTTTTTATTTGTTTCAAGAGAAAAATAGATCAACAACATTAACCTCACAATGAACAGAGAATTGAATGAATTAAAAAGCAGTACCCCATAAATCCCTTTCCTTTTATTGGCACAGTGATAAAAATGCCTAGGGCTTAGAGGAAAAGGGTAGTCTCAGACACTAGTCTGAGATGCTCTACGTACACAGAGCTGTACATCACAAGCTAAAACAGAAGAACAGAGATATTAAGATTTGTACAGTCTCATATAATACACAATATCCATCAAATCGCGTCATAGCATCCCGCAAAACAGGCCATGTCAGATATCCCTAAAACAAGGAGGGTATCGCAAGGTTCTTTTAAAGCAACATTACCTCCTACCTGCCTTTTGAAGATGCACTCCGTAAAACAGATTAAAGATGCAGAAAAGGATTTCATTCAATACTCTCCATGCTTGCAGCATCCAACTAATTCAAGACACCACCTGGAAAAGATCCCATTGTGTTTAGAGAGTTACAAGCTTCATTGTTTGGGTTTCTCTTCAAATCAGTAGCTCATTGTGATAGAACTGAGAGATCTGACATTTTCCCCCTGTTTAAAAAGTAATTTTTTCCAAAACACCTCACAATAATAAAGGCCTTGATTTCACAATGCAACAGCAAATTTGACAGTTAACTAAAATGAGCAGTTTCCATTGCAAATTCAGTTTAATTGCAATTTTTAGTGCTGCATAATTAAATTGAAAATGTTCTGAAAAATTCACACAGTCAAAACTAGGACAGAAACAAAAAAGCATTTCCACAATGGTTTAGGATTTTCTAGTCAGATCTTAGAGAAACAGACAAAAAGTTACATTTAAAAACAAACCAGTTAAACGCAAGAGAAGGAATGGCATCATCTGAAAAATTCAGCTCGTAGTTTCTGTTTACTTTTTCTTATCCTCCTGCAGATTGTAGGATATACAGAAATTCTTTTGGTTTAATGCTCCAATGATTATCTGCTGGCAATATTGCATCATGTGAAAAACATTTTACAGTATTTGCACTGCACACTGAACTCACAAAAGCAACTAACTGCAACGTTTGTCAAACCTGGAGCATGTTTTCTGGCAGCTGACTGGAACCAAACACTGCTTTTGTTCTTGAAACGGACCGGCTGACTTTGAGTTTCATCGATATAGCATAAGCTTGGAGGGTAATCTTGACTCATGCATACTGCTGAAGTTAATCTATATCTTAGAAAATGCCAGCGAGAAAAGCCTTCTCATGCTGAACGTTCACAGGGCTTGAAAGAATTTTACAGCTGGCTATAAAGAGCAACTTTTCTGCTCCACATGTATTCATGCAGCTTCTGGGCAGAACCAGTCATGGTGCTTTTCATAGCTGGGTGATCAGAAGGCTTCTCTGTAACTTCTAGTAAAGAAGCAAAAACATGTATTTTATTATACTAAAGGATTATGGTGTGTAGGGCAACACTGAACAGCTGTGTGGAGCAAGTCACTTCAGGTCTTGCTGAAATCATAAATGTGAAGTCACAGTCTCACGTAAACAAACACAGCCCAGGCTGGGTAGATTCTTTCTAGGGCTGACAGTTGGTAAAGTTAACTGCAATCTTGGTTTGGAAAGATCTGATTTGAGAAATATTGTGGACTGCACAGAAAAAAGGGTGATGGGTTTGTTACAACATTACAACACTAACAGGATGCCATGGACAAGCTTCAACTTGCAACATCGAAAAATACTGTAAGATATGAACAGGAAATACAAACAGATGGGCATAGTTGATACTAACTGATAAAAAAACATTGTTTATTTCTAAGTAAGAGTGTCCCAAATCAGAACTAATTACAATTTAGTAAACTCAGCAATCGGTCTTGTGATGTGCATTTCCTGTTTGTCATCCTCTCCCAAGTATTTGAAAGCTTTCTACTATCAGCCATGTAGAAAGAATTCTTTCTCCAAAAATCACCCAAGTTTGGCACCAAACGTAGTGTGAAAGACTGCACAGATATAGGACCTGGGATAAATTAGTCAGCTCAAGTCTCAGTGTAGATGGTATTATGCATTATAGATTGCATATCTGGATGTTAGGATGTTCGGCATGTCTGTGGTTTTCAGCAACAGTTCTTATTCAGTTTTGAAATATCTGCATACCTATCAGTCTGGCATTAAGCTCACATAGCCTTTTTTTATAACAAATTATCAATGTTAAGTAACAACACTGAAAAAATTAAAGGCATATTCAGTTTATGCAAGGATTTTTCCTTAAATTTGGGGAATTTATAAAAAGAAACATTGTTCACATAATTATTATTATCATCATTTAACATATTGCATTAATATATTATTATTATTCATTAATATATTCATATATTAAATATATTTTCATTGTTATAACTACATTCTTATAAATACTAGTGAAATTCAGAGAACTTCAGCTATTTGAAATTTTCATTTGAATTCTAAAACCTCATGCATATTTAGCATGCTGATTCCATGTACGGAGAAACAAACTTGCAGATGAGTACTGAAATCATCATTAGTTAAAATTCTTTGATATAAGCAAGATTTACCCTCTACTTTCAAAACTGTCGACAGCATCCATAAGCTTTTACTTCTCATTACAAACAATCCACTCTTAGCTAAGGTTCAGATTGCATGTATTCAGCCTCCCTACAGATACAAAATTTCTTTTCTAGGGATTTCTATCAAAAAGCTGTCACTGGTAACAGAAAAAACAAAAATACATCATGGCAAAATGCATTCAGCCAATTGGATGTAGAAGTACTAAAACCTGCAACACCGGTTGCAACATAAATACTCAGAAGTATTTATTGAAGTTTATTTTCTTGAAACCGCATTTGTCTGAGAGAGACAACTTCTTTTCTATTCATGTGCAATAGATGTAATTATTGATTTTTCTGGCATGCTTCTAACATCCTAAACACCACACCTTTGAACAAATTGTTCTGTTGTTTGAGTTTGGATTTTTTTTTGTTTGTTTGTTTTGTGTTTGTTGTTTTTTTTTTTTTTAATGAAAATAATAGCCATATAATATGAAGTTAACACAGACCAATATAAAATGTTATAAGGCTATAAAAAACTTATTGCTAGAGAAATAGAATTAATAGAATGAATTATGCACCATATTTTAACATCTGGATTTGCAGAAACAGCTTTAGCACCTTCCACACTTGTCCCTACAAATGTGCTCTTACTGTCAGTATTTGGACCAATTTGAAGATGAATGAGGACAACCACAGAGCTACGTACATCACTCAAAAACAGATACATGCCCCATAATATCATGAAAAACTAAATAAGGGCACAAACGTGCTAATAAAGGAAGCAGTGGGATTCCTTAGACTCTATGGTGAGCAAACCAATTCAGAATTCATCCTTCTCATTCAGGCTATAGCACATTTGTGGGATCTAGTTTACTAGAAATTGCCTAGGGGAAAAGAAAGGGAATCCAGAGTAATAAGAAAGTGCCAAAATGAATAAAGTGCTCACAACTACTATTGCATTGCTGATGCTGGAAACAGAAGAGGCCAGGGTTTTGTCACAGTTCTGATATCCCCAAAGGTTGCTGCTACATTATTTCTGCTCCTTCAGTGCAATCTGTAAAAATCACAAATGTACATTACCTAATGTATTGAAAAACCAAAAATTTTTATTATTATTATCTTTTACCCATTGATGGTTGCAAATTAGTGAAGTGACACAAGACTGAAGCCAATGACTACTGCTATCTGTAAGCAACAGCAAGCAAGGAAAAGCTGGTAGGAGTACAGCTGTTTTATTTTAATTGAGGAATGATTTTATGTTGGAAGCACTCAATATTCACAGCAAATTAAAAATAATGAAGTGAATTGATACCAATGATATTTTTTTACCTACTATCCCTTTGTAAATCTATTTCTTCACACAAATTGACATGTCTAATTGATACGTACGCTATTATTCCTCATTAGTAGGCTGAATAAAATAATTCTTGATTAAATTTATTGCAATTTACAATCCAGCATAATGTTTGCAAGCTATAAAAGTCAATCAACAGGAAACAGAAAAAAAAAAAAAAGCAGATGACATTATTACTTCTTATATATACACAATAATTTCATGGAACCTTCCTTAGCTTTATCTTTTCTCCTCAGGAACCCAAGGTCCATCTCCAACAGGTCACTTCCTTTTTCACATGAACAGTGTGCAAATTCCTCTCAGCTTTTTGATAAGTATCACCTCCAATAAGTAAATTAGCTGTGTATTTAGCAATCTGTTAGAAGTTGCGTGGAAGAGATGGTCTTCTACTAACACTCAGATGAAACTAGACAGAACAACAGATGATGTCCACTAACTGATTTGCTTCTTTGTCAGGATTACCTAGTTTGAGTTATACGCTGTTATCCTTTTTACACACACACACACACACAAAAGGAATATACTTTGGAAGAGGGTAAAAAAGAGAGAGAGAGGAAAAAAAGAAAAAGAAAGAAAAAAACAAGGAAATTGCAGAAATTCAGAAATTTGATGTAACAAAAAAAGTTGGTGGAACAAGAATTTGACAATATATATTCTGTTTAATGCAAAATTTCCAACCAGAAGGAAAACCGAATCAATGGCAGGTCGGTCTATCTTTGTATTTGGAACTCATTCCTCATCTTGCCCCGACCTCCACTATTTTGTAGGAAATTCCGCGGTATTACGAAACAAGCAGAGGCAGAGCTGCTATTTTGTTACTCTCTTCTCTAAGGGGAAGAAAGGTATGTTGTGACCTGACCATTTCTCTGGCCTGTTGCTCCTATTTCTCTGAAGAATGCTGCCAGCTGGCGCAAAATTGCTGCCATCACTTAAGTTGGGCTTCAGACTTGAGAAACAGAAAGTTATATGAAAACACAGTATATATGCTACATTTTGTACAAAATAGCCATCCTACTTTTGTCATCTTAATAAAATGTCTTTTAAGGAAGACATTATGATACCTTGATAGTGTTTGTACCCTGACTGCAGCCTGTGCCTCAAGTTATCCAGATAAGTTGAAAGAATTTGCTCAAAGAATTGGGTATTACTCTGTCGGACTATAGAATCAGAATTAAAAATCAGACTATATGCTTTTCATATGTACTGCATACATATCACGCTCTCCCCTAAAACATGTATTAAAATCTTCAAAAAATTACTTTCTGCTTCAAATCTAAGTTCAATTTATAGAATTGTTTGGGGTAGTTGACATCTAAAAGGTAAAACAGTAAATACACAGGCCTGCACAGGGAACTAAAATTGAGATATATAAAGTTGCAACATAGGAATCCCATTCAGAAAGCAATTTTATTTATTGTTCAGATATTTTAGATTCAGAATTCAATTTTTATGCAACATGCCTGATTTACTTATTTATTTATTTCACAAGGCAATGCCTATCAGTTCATGAATGCTGCTGACATTTTAAAAATAATCCTTACATTACAGAAAATAAGATGAGAACTTAATCAACAAAACCAGCTGTTTCAGGATTCATTTCCTACTTGATACATATTGTACAGCACGGTAAACAACTCATCCGCCAGCAGTAAGAATCAAAAAGCTCTGTGCCAACTGAACATCATCTCTTAAAGGATTCTTCAAAGTGGCCACAAAAGGAGTCCTCAGAAGTAAGAACAGTTTTGCTGGTATTCCTGGTAGGATGTGGTGTTTCAGATAAAGAGCTGTCACCAAGTACTGCACAGCACTCCAAAGAATAGCTTACCATTATGGTCACCAAAACTATTTCCAACTACTATGCTATCTGCAACAGAGCAAAAGTAACCAGGAACTATATCCACCTCGAAGCCTTATTTAAATTGAAATCTAAAATACATATTCTCTGCATTGCATTTAGCTTCTGCTGTCAGAGGTAGGTCATTTGTTAAAACTTCCCAGCCTATTTACTGCACAATATTTTAAAAATGGCATGCAAGTTCTACTCACTCCTTCAGATTCAGGATGTCTACCCTAGGTCTAACCATACCCAGAGAGGTTAACGGCTGAAAGGCCAGCTGCCAACAGTTGGGCAGCAGACAATCAGCTCTGGGCCCCAAAGCCAGGTCATCGGCAATCAGCTCCCCAGAGAAATCAGGGCTGTGAGGGCAGAGCGCTCACCCTGTGCTGTGCATGGCATGGAAAACCAGGCAGTGCAGGGCTGTGCGATGCACTGAGTCCGAGGGAATAGCAGGGGCTTGTGGGCTGAACACATTACAGAACAGCATGAGTTCTGAGGATGTTAATAGGGCAGGCCAGCCCCATAGCTGCCATTGTGACCACTGCCACATAGCCACAAAACTGACTTCTATATTTCCACAAGCACTATTTTGTAATTTCTTTTAATCTCAGAATTCCACATTAAGGAAAACATGATGGAAAAGACCACGAGCACCCTTAAACACACTATTTTCATTCAGCTCTAACAAACTCAATAGGAAGACTATTTTATAAATGAGCACAACAAATTGAAATTCAATAGCTAGTTAACTCAAGCATATTGAAATAAAATTATATGTATCTGTGTGTGAGGGAACAAGCGTGTAGTGAGGGAGGACCTACAAACCTCACGTATGAGCTGCTCTTGTTATCATAAAGTTTGGGTAAGTAAGGCATGTAGGATCACAACTAAAATACAAGGATATTCTGCTTAACAGTGTTATCAGCTGTAAATATAAAAACCAAAACATCCATAACAGCCTTTAATGACATTTGAAATAAAAAAGAACAAAACTTTACTCACCTTATTATATTCACTTCAGCTTATTATATTCACCATCCAAGAAGATAAACATATTGTCCACTTGAGTCTATACCAAAAGGAAACACACATTAATATCTGTGATTTGATACCCATTCCAAATGCAAGAAGTAACAAATTTGGTGGCAAAGCTGTCAAAATATGTTCCACAAACACACTGGCAAGAGATCTGGACAAACTAAGGAAATTCAGTGAAACAAAATAGGTGCCAAATGGGGATGTTTGACAGAGTGTTCAAAAATACAGTTAGACCAAAGCAGGAACACATCCAACAGATAGATTCTCTACATAAATTATCATAAAACTATTAGAAATAATTGGCCAGTGATTTCAAAATATTACATATACTTTTAATGTTATCAAAGAGCTGTGTTGTGAACCATGTGTGTTTTCTTGGCGATTTAATTTTTGGCTTCAAAACAGCCTTTTTAGATGCAAGTGAAAATACTATATCCCATACTGTAAGTCAATCTGCAGTCTTTGAAATCATGCTGAGCTTCCAAACACTTTGAAACATTGCAAGGGAAAATATTATAAAAGTCTGAGTACCCTGTAAGAGTGCAGGCCTTGCAGGAGCTTGTCCAGACAGATGCATCCCTACAAGACTGGAGAAAGCCAACATAGCGAAGGCACCATGATCGAGCTCTCCAAGAGGACAGTGGTATCTGTAGTCACATCACCCCAAATAACCACTTCTGTGAAAGCATTAGTCCCTTCAGCTTCTGTTACAGTGCCAGCACAAGCTGCTGCACTGCCAAGTCACGACTGAAGGTAGATGGGTACAGGAGGACATGAGGACTCTATCAAGAACAGGTTAGTTTATAGGCAGTGCTGTATTACAGCCATTCTTTGATAAAATAAGGGCAATGAAATGTCTGCAGACAGCTGTTTGTAGCAATGCATGGCTGCCAGGCTGGTCATGGTACTGAGTGAGCGGCTGCTGCCCACAAAGTGCCCATCCACCTACAGCACAAACCTGGCATGCAAATTACTGTTGTTTAATGGCTCTCCATAAAAATACACCTTAAAATATCAGAGCAGGCCGCTGCATGCTGGTCATAAAGGGAACAAAGAGAGGCCAGGCAGCATACATTCATAGAAGACAGTGCTTTTTTTCAAACTATTTCTTTTCATTTGGCCAACAAAAAAGTGGACTACCAAGCAGTAGTGCTCTTAGTGCAGATAGAGCATCGGTGCTCAACAACAACGTTAGAAGCAGCATGCACGCCAGCTACACCCTTACACCATAGGGCTATGCTTTTAGGGGCACTTTCTAGTGCCTGCACAGATCAAGTTGAAAGCTTAAGGTCCAGAGTATCTGGGGTTAAAATCCACACTCATTGACTTCACCACTGCCTATTATAATTCACAAAGGTTTTAATACTGCACTGATAGGGAACTCCTATTGGGGCAGTAATCTAAGGAAAATATTTGCCATATGTTTGTTCTCTCAAAAAAATTCTGTATACTCTTCATGAAATTCTCTCATTATCATGCAAGACCAAATAAATGCCCCCTGAACTTGAGGAAGCACAAAGTCAGATTAGTGGTAGTCCTTTATGCGTGGCAATCTCCTTCCTTACCATTGAAACCAGCCTCTGAGAAAGCCCTCTCCTGCACAGACAGGCTTCTTCGTAGTGCAGAAAGATCAATTTTCCTGAAGAAAAAGAAAAAAAATGTGAAAATGACACAGAGATATAGCTTAAATAGGCTGCAACTCCATTTATTCAACTGCACTGAGAAATTTCCAGACGAGCCATTTCCAGCACATGTTATTATTTCTCCTCATTCATTCTGACACCCCAAGGTCTGGCTGCTCCCAATCCCCAGGGCTGCCCATGCTGTCCCCAGCCTGGCAGAGATTGGCAGTGGGGTGGGGAAAGAAGCCCAGAAGTTCAAGGCTTTGTTTCTGGGCAAAGTATTCCATTTTTATTCAGTTCCTTAAAAGGGCAAAACTAGCAGAGATGCACTTCATATTTATAATTGCAAGCTTCATTCTGGCAAAGGGTCATCTACCTTTGACTATAATTGTTGGTATTGGTTATAGAGCATTAAGACTTTGTTGCTGGCTGGACAAATGCATTTTCAAAAAAAATTCCTATAAACAACACCGACTAACTTACTTAACAGTCACGTTTTTTCTGCTCTGTGAGCTCTTCAAATTTAATATCTTGTTAAGCAGTATTAACTTTTAAGTTGCAGTAAAATCTAATAATTGTATTTATCAATTTGTGTTAATTACCAAGCAGAGATAAGCATATGTCCTCTTCAGCCTGGGAAAATCTGAGTGCACACCTGCTCCAAGAAACAGTCTTTAAAATGAGACGTGAGGAAAATATTTGAATTACATTTCCCTCTTCCAACACACCATTTTTAAAAAGCACTTTCAGCACTGAACTAGGCCTTTACAGTTAAGGCATTTTACAAGATGATACTGAGCTATGTTTCCTGTCTATGAAGAAGGCACCAGCATATAAAATGGTAGTGAATTTGCATTACCTCCAATCCATCATTCTTTGAGTGCGCAGGAAAAACTGTGAGACCTGCTGCAACAAAGCACAGCCTTGTGTTGACAGATTCTTATTTAAGTGACTGTGAATACAACAATTCCACAAATAATTTGTCAAGTGTGTGGCTGAACTAGCTCTGAACCCTGATAAATACCAACTCTCCTCACTGCTACAAAGGCATGATGTTCCGCGTGCGGGCAGTGAGTAACAAGCACCAGGATTTAACAATCGATGCTACTATATTTCTCTTTTCTTTGCGGTTAAAAAAACCTTGAAGGGTGGCACTTTCAGCAGTGTTAAGTACTAGTGGTGGCTATGCCTTGCAAATCTAAGTAATACACTGCAGGCTGAGGTGGAAGGAAACAGCATGCCACAACCATTTTTAGCTGCATTTAAAACATATGGTTTACTCTGCTGAAAAACAGACTTTGCTGAATAGTTGGCAGATTCTTGTTTAATACAGGCTATTATTAAGTGGACCTCTTTCAAATTATGATAATAGGACACCTACTTTGCTGAATTTCACGTCCTAAGGCATACGCTTGTGCTGGGTAATTCAAGAGAGCTGGCTCTTTTCAGGAAAAATAACACAAATACTAGTTGAACACGTCTACATATTAATGGGGGGGAAACACTCCTTCCAGGTATTCAGTTGAAATCAAGATTACATTTTTCTACCATGCAGTGTGTTCTATAAAGGCATTATGGATGTGTAAGGAAAAAAAAAACCCACAATGAAACATTTTTAAAAACATGTAAATCTAATCAGTCTAGAAGTCAGCAATACATATATAAAAGTCTCTTGCAGACATAATTTAGTATGCGTTATTAATTTATTTTTCATAAAGCTCTCCAACTACAAAAAGGATAAGTGGAAGTGTGCACCCATGTTGCTGATAATACTCATTTGTTAGGCAGGAGTGAACGTATTAACAAATTTCCCCTTCCTGCAATCTCATCCTGAAGGATGTTCTCAGAATCTTCATATAAAGACAGGGAATGCCCTTTGCAAACAGTATTCTTCCAGATATTTCAATAAAGCACCAACCTTTAACAGGACACAAACTTCAGTATGCCATATGCAAGGCTCAACCTTCAAACTCTGGACAGCAAAAAACGATCATTAGAATTCTACAAAGCCATTATATTTGTACTTCCAACTCTAAAATAATAATGCCAATAGAAATAATTGTGTGATAATATTAATGAGTCTCAATGTAAAATGCTAATTATTTATTGTTTATAAAGCAATTTTAAATAATGCAGAACTCATACAGTAATGCCATCATGATTTTCCAGTCATTAACTTAACCAGAATTTGCATTTTGGGACTATAGCCAGTGACTTACATGCACTACTTAAGTCATTTTTCAAACACCCTGTCCCATCTTAATCTATTCATCATTAATCACATTTGGTCACTTTACATACAGAACACTATTCAGATGAAAGATAAAAGAAATACATTAATAAAATTAAAGCTAGATTGAATACTTCAAAATATAAAGGTGGTGGAGGAATATGGTTATCAAAGCAATTTATACGTTATGCCTATTAAAGCAGAGACTTGTCTGTACAAAAGTTCTGAGAGTTTTTGAGGGTGTTTTTTTTTTTTTTTTTTTCCCCCCCCCCAGTAATGTAAAGGATACTTAGAAAGCCACCTTTGTACTCTGTCCTTCCCAATCATCTTTACTGGTGTTTACACAGTTACGAGAACATACTCAAATGCTGTAGCTTTTGTTAAATAGTGGGAGAACATACTGATAGCTGTTTTCTTGTCAATTTTAAATCTGCAAGAAATCTTAAACTTGGGAAACTGGCTTGCAATTACAGGCTCTGTTTATCTGAAAAAATCCAGTGCTGTGCCTCCTGCATCTGACTGACCTCTTCTACCTTAAATCAATCAAGCCACAGAAGCCTTACATCCTCCTTGTGCGGGTCTGGTCCACAAGAGGCTGAAAAGAAATTTCCTCTGAAAGGAGTTTTGTTGCATTCTGTCTTGCACCTTTCACCTCAAAGCAGCAGCTGCTTATCCACTCACAGTGGCGCACTGGCGTTAAGGAGAAAACAAGCTGACCAAGGCAAAGCAGCCCTGATGTTCTGGAGATCTTTGTATGCAAAGGGCGTTTTTAGCATAAGCAAGAGCAGCTCCCCAGCAGCATTCCTGCAACCTGCCTTAACTCTTGCTTATTGGCACTACCTCCTGATCAAAAAATCCCAGTGAGCTTTTGCTTTCTTTTTCTCTGATACTTGAATTACCATTAGTAAGTGGGAATTGTGATAGTTCAGGTGGGGGTTGTTTGTATTTTTCCATACTGAACACTGCTCTTTTTTTTTGTTTGTTTGTTTGCTTTTTTTTTTTTTTTTTTTTTTTTAATGAAATGAGGCCACTAAATAACTTTCTTTAAAAACAACAACAGAAGTGCACACAAGGCGGCATCAAATAATAATTCAACCCATACATGTTCTTCACAGTGCTGAAGGTAGTTATACAGTGTTCGGTTACTCTGGTGAAACAATTTCATAATCTCATCTCAGTTCCTAAAGAATAAGCAGCTGTTCCACAAGCACTCATTGGATTTTTATCATTTAACACTGCATGTGCAGAATTTGAACCACAGAAATATTTTACAGAGACAACCTGTCCAATTCCACTGCGAGCCAAAGAGCAGCCATGAAATTCATTGGACAGCCTGAGATGGATACAATCAGCCCAGTATATGGTGATTTAGGAACCAGAGCTCACAACTATAGAGAACATCACCTTATAATACAAGCTAATTGCTATCTCTCCTGGAGCATATACATGTACAATATCCTGGGGATATTTACTTTTCGAAGCTAAGAGGTCTCCTGGAGGAATTGACAGCTATCTTAAGTTTCTGAGTGAGAACTCAATTTTTGTTTAATTATTAATTTTAAATATACAATACATGTTGACATTTTTTGCATAATGTAAAAGAAGAAAAAGAAATATGTCTTCATGTACCTATTTACACAGACTCAAAAATACCGATCAATTGCTAGCTTTTGGGTCTTCACTTTTTTAAATTTGAACTTGTGACCTAAATAATAGGGAAATCTATTGGATAATTTTTAAGCAAGACCCATTATCATACTAAGTTTTCTCCCCTAACTAGATTGCTGCTGAAGAAAACTGTTTCTGAGGTTCCAGTCAAAAAGTAGTAATGTTCTATCCACACATTAGTGATTCCAAAATTCTCCATTATGAACAATATTTATCAAAAACAGCCCACTATCAGATGAAAGATGTGCCTTATCTTTTCTTGTCAACTAAAGCATTATTCACTGAAAGTTTCTTTCATATCTGTTTCAGGGGTTTCAGTGTCATTTTAAATTGCAAATCAATCATAGATCATGCAAGCCCTACTTCTGTAGAAGAGATTAACGCTCTGGCTAAAATTGTTTACAAAGCCATTTGTAAACCTTCTGCTGATGCAGATGAGGCAAGTTTACCAGTTTAACATTGTTGATCCCAGAGAAAGCCTTAAGCAATGACTTCAGAGGGCAAAAAAATTTGTTCATTTATCATTATTGTCATGGGCTTTCGCAAATGATAACAATTTGTCTTCATCCTATTTTTAGACAATGAGCCACAATAGAGTCCAGAAAGCCATTTTGCCAGATGGGAGAAGGTGCTTTCATTGCAAAATGTTGTCTTTTCTTTTTCTGCCCTATAAAATTGGCTTAAGTGAGAACCAAGGATATGTTTTAATGTCAGGTTTCCCAGTAGACATGATGACATACAATAACAGCACACAGTGCCTGGACAGCACGTTGTCCAAATATATTGCATTTTTAAACACAAGAATAGCCTTTGTTGTACATTTTGCCAGAAAAACTGCAATATTAGCTGCAAGTTAACACAGAGAATTCTCACAGAATGATAGTTGTCATAGAATTATTATTAAATGTTTAAGTAATACTTAGATCTAATAACAATTCTTCACTTTGCATTTTTGAAAAGACAAAATATTTTGTGTTGAGCCAAACAAAAAGTACTACAGAACAGAATTACACATGGCATTTTTACAGAATTACCATGTGAATTCTGTTCATCTCAGTTTTAGTGATTATCAAATGACAAACCCTGTGCCCCTGGGCCAGACTTGTTGGGCCCTTGGGAGCAAAGACAGTTGTGTCTGTGCCATGGGACATGACAATTAAAGTCTGGGAGGCTTTCCTCCCTTCTAGTGCTGAGGTAGATCTGCATATCTGTCCCACTGACAGGTGGGACACACAGGGGGCTATGAAGCACCTCAGGAAGCCTCTGAAGTAACTCCTTCACCCCACAAAGAATAAATCTCCAAGGACTAAGCCCAGAAGCACTGGGGTATATCTTTTGCTCTTGCAACCTTTACTCATCAGCTGCATTTAGGGCTGATGTGCCCCTCTATTCTGGTTCAATGCAGTTTATCAAAGAAAAACCCTTTCAACTGAGGTTTTGTTCCATTTACCTTGACCTGACCCTATAGAAACTTTGTAAACAGAAAAAACAGCTACAAACACCTTTTTCCTCTAGACTGCACCAGTTTCAATATGCTGCTGTTCTTCAGTCATTTTAATAGTAATTTGCTAAAAAAAAATACATAATTATGTCCACCTGCAGAAACATGCCCACAAAACAGAAAGAATGTTTCTTAACCTCTGATGAAATGTTGCTTTTAGAATAGTATTTCCCATTTCTATCCCCAGATTAATCTATCATTCATAGCTTTTGCTGCTTTGCTGTCTCTATAATTGCTAACAATTGCACAACAGTAGTTTTTTTCTAAGCTTTTAGCACAGATTAATTGTTTGAATCTATGCTTACCCTTAAGAAATAAATAAAATTTTGGGAAAAAAAAAATCAAATGCACTCAAATATTCCTTTCTGTACTTTGTTATCTTGGTAGTGATCTTCAAAGCAATAGTCAGAAATCCTCTCTGTGTTTTTATAACTAGGGGAAGATGGGCATCAAGTCATATAACAGCACAGCATAAGTGATGTTAATCACCAGCCCCTCGCATTATGTCTCTGGATCTCTCCATACACTGAAAGTGTCCATCTGCCTCAGTGCAAATCCTTCGTAATTATAAAAAAAAAATGTATTCTTGTACTGCAAAAGTAGTAACAGTTCTGTAAAGGCCATGTCTGAATACTCTGATATAGATAAAAAAGTCTTGAACATTACTTGATATAAAATATCATGAGCATAATTGGGCAATAGGATTCTCTGATGACAAAACCGTGTCACAGAAGTTGAGGCTTTTTCCTTCTGTATTTAACTTTTTCATTATGTAGTTTTCAGCCTCAGCAGCAAAATACTTAATTGCATCTATGCCAGGTGTTTCATTAATCCTGTTAGCTGTTAGACAAACCCTGCAGGAAAACAGAAGACAACAGCCTCTCTGCTTACTCTCCCCAGCCCCTGCTTGCCTCCTCCCCCTCTATTCCCCTACAGGAACTGACTGATGGCACAGCCAGTTTGTTGAACTTGAAGGCTGAAACCATAGAAAAGCCCATGCTTAGTCAGGAAACGTGGAAAACCAGCAGAGGTAAGTAAACTTTTTTCTTGCTGAGATTTAAGACAAAAATGTATAAATACCTATGAGTCAGAGTCAATCATTTTGGAGATGGGCAGAGCTAGTCTAAGTGGGGCATAGTAATGAGTGTTTAACCTTCAACAAAACCTTAACAAAAGTTGTTATTGCTAACACTGGCTAAAGACTAGGCTCTGGGGAGTGGAGATGGGGAAGTCAGGAGAGGTTTAGGAAATGAGCAGTTGCACATTTTCAGGCATTATTTGTTCTGCTTGATCAAATAGCCTTTTGTGAACCAACATCTTTGTTCACTGTAGGAGCTGAGAAAAGATATGGGAGAGTTATCTTGAATACAGGAGAAATCTTTTTAGACTCAATCTGAAGGACCCATGCAGTATAAGAATCTGTACCCTAACTGCAGTCTCGGAAAATTAATTTCTAACACCAGAATATTTTTTGGCTCATTTTGCTCTTGGTAAACTTTTGTTTGTGTGTGTCTTGAACTTCATTATTTTAAGTGCTATTAGAGGCTATACTTAAAGTTCACTCGTCACATTCCCAGAATTATGTATTGCTCAGGCTGGCAAACACAGAATAGCATGTAGCTTAAGAGTACCCCTCTAGAATCCAACCAGAATCAAGTCAAAAGCTCAGAACTCAAAGACAAAATTGTAACTAGATAACAAAAGACAAAGACTGATATAAAGAAGAAAAATATATATGTAGGCATAGAAAAGCTAAAGATTAAGCATAGTCCTGACTGTAATACGTCAGGAACATTGTCCTTCCTTCCCACAGAACAGATATACGACTTGTATTTCGTCACTGCACTACAGCAACCCTCATGCAATGAACCCACTAAGAGGTGGGATCCGTTGGTCTTTGCAGCTTTCCTTCCAAGAATGAATATGGAAAGATCTGTAATACCTCAAAGTACCATCTGGACTCGATGAAACAGACCCAGTAAGTCCATACACTATGAACACTCAGAATAATTTCTTCTGAATTTGCGCAAAGCCTAGGGCAGAAAATTAGCTTCCAAACTATTTGGAGAAGGTCCATCAGTTTTTTACAATGTACAAGAAAAAGTTCAAGATCCCAGTGATCAAATGCTTTACTATACTAGACACTAGAAAGCTTGGGTACAGGCTTGGGTTTCTTATCCTTTTTTACTTTTTATTTCCCCATGGCTAAATACTCTATCTGCAGTCATCTTGCTCTGAGGCTAAATCCAAGTCTGCAAGGGATGATGAAGGGTGTATTATAGCTGCACTGTACTGTCTTTGCCGGGAATTGAGAATGATGTATTTGGGATTCAGCTGGTGTATTTACAGTAGTTTTAGTGACCCATAAAACATTGGATCTATATTTTGAAATATTTACAAGAGTAGCAGTCAACAGTTCTCTATCTACAATACTTTTTAATACTTCTATCTCCTCCTTTCTTGTCACACTTTTTCATCCTACTTTCTTTGTTGTTTATCAGCTCTGGTATCACTTTTTTGTATTACAGTACTAATCGTATTACGTCGTATTACAGTGCTAATGACTGTGTTCTTTGACATAAAAAAATAGAGCATTCGTAAACATGCTTTAGGTATATATATAAATCAATATATAAAATAATTCAATTATATAGAAAGTATATAAAAATTAAAAATAATAAATAACAAAGCTTTAAGAATTTTGAAAAACCTTACAGTAAATTTACATTGTATGCAGAACAACTTCTCTGATAAGCTAGCTACTCCCTGGCACTTCTCCTCAGTGAAAGCAAGGTTGTATAAGAAGTCATTTGCTACCATCTTCAGAACAGAGACACTTAGCCTAGGACCAGATTCCACCTATTTGGCTGCCACCCAGGTTCTGACCAGATAAGCCATGAGCCAAAGAAAAAAGCTAAGGAGAAAAATCTCTCTTTGTTCTGTCTCATTTCTAATCCAAGGAATGATTAATTATGTAGTTATTTAACAGGCTCTTTAGGAGCATGGCCATTCTGGTCCTACACACAGTGTCATATATCCACACTGCACCACAGTAACGCTGTGCAAACATAATCAATCCCAGCAGTGCCAGAAGCTCTGGTTCAGCGGAGTATGGGAAGATGCAATATATCCTTCTTCCCATTAAAGGCTACATCCTGAAGCCTCTTCAACTTAAATGTCTCTAGCCTACCAGAGGTCCTGTGGTCCAGTTAGAGGTGGGATTATTGATGACAATGCCATCAAAGAAAGGGAGAGAGATGACACAAAAGAAAATTTTCACCTTTATCTTGGAATTAAATGAGTAAATTAATTTTTCATCCTGAAGTTTTCTGTAAAGACAAATTCCTGAACTAGGAATAAAAGCAACAATTACTCTCCACAACCACCTCCCACTCTGAAAACTAATTTATTTACATAAACCAGGTTCAGTAATCTACCTACTTGAACTTGTCTAAAAAACATGCCTTAGTTTCCAGGATAAATACTATATGGAATAAAATTCCAGGACAAAAATGAGGTAAGACGATTCCCTTGAATCAAATATTGAAGTAGCTTTCCATAAGTCTGCTATCAGTAGCAGCAGGAAAATATTCCAGCTCAGCTATGTAAAGAAGAGATAGGAAATACAAGTGAGAGGCTGAACTTAAATTTCAAGCATATACTCTCTCTACATGGCCTCAAAGTAAAAGATGCACTGCCGAAAGGCTGCCCAGTGAAAGAAAACAGCAAGAACAATTTGCCATTTTTATTTCATAGGTCTTTTTGTTTTCCTCCTCCTGAGTTATGCAGTAATATTGAAGCAGCTGGAAAAGAAGGAATCAGATATGACCTGGATGTTACCAAAAGACAAGGGCAATGTTTTGTGTTGTTTTTTTTTTTTTCCTTTTTAAATTCTTCTGAACTATAGCTGTTTAACTAAACCATTCACAAATATACTTTAATTTGGATAATTCAGCATCAAGTCTTGACAGTTCTTATCAGTTATATGTCCACATTAGCCAGCCCTACCTGTACCCAATATATATATGTAATTGGAGTTATGGTTTCCCATATTGGCTGCTACAGATTTAAAACAGATTCTATATAAAGTCACACTTGTAATCATACAGACATCGCTGAATAATAGAACAAGAGACCCTTCAGGAGTAGGGCAGAGTCAGATCACCTCGATCCCCTCCAGCACCAGTCTGTTTGTGCTGGTTGCAGACAAGAACAGCACAGAACAGTGGGCGGCAATGGGCAGCAGCCATTCTTGCTGCCATATTAGCAAAGCAAGTAGAAGACAGATGAAAAACGGCTCTTGTGACACTTTCCTCTAGCACTATGACCAGGTGCAGCAACAATCTGCTTCCAAATGGTCAACAGTGAACAACAGTGACTCAACCAAGCAGTACTTATCCACACTTAAATTGAGAGATTTGGCTTAAAAATGCTACGGATTTCTAGAAGTAATAAATACTGTGTCTGCATGGAGAGGGAGGATGTACTCTCCTGGAAGTTGGATTCTTTACAATTTACATTTTGAAGATGTTGTTATCAACCACAAGGAGCCTGAAACTCCCATTCATGCAACAAGACATCTCAGACCTCTCATAGAGTCACCCCTCCAAAGCCATGGCTTGGAGATGAGCAGCCGCTATCACAACATTCCTGATGCTGTCGTGAGAGGTAGCAGTCCTGCCAGCAGTAGCTGACAACTGTTTTAAAGCTGTATAATTATTTAGGGCAGGCAAGCCCTTAGGGAATGCCTTGAAGGAATGAAGAATCTTTTACTCTTGCTTGCAGTTTTTTTTCCAAGACAGAAACACTGAGAAATGGGGAGTCAGGGTATGTTTATAGTAGCGATTACGCTCTCTGTGCTGCATTATAAAACTTTTGAGATCCTGATTAAACATTTTATCTACAAGATTGTATCTGTGCTGAGCCAAATTATTTAATTGCACAGCTATCCCCAATTATCCAGCAACGTGGATTATTTATAAAACCATTAAATGTGTTACTCTTATGACAGCGACAGCAAATGTCCACTTTGAGACCAAATAGCAAATAAAGCTTATACAGCAATTTCCACACAAGTATCTAAAGCTTTTTTACAAATGAAATAAACCAAACAAGAGACAAGAAATTACAGATAAGCAAAAGGATTGAGAAAAACTAAGCAAGTCAGCTAAGGCCTCATACCGCATTAGTAACAAAGCCCAACCAGCTTTCATCTTCTGCTCGGGACCATAAGAGCATCTAGAATAAAAATAAGATATTGATTTTGAATATATTTAGTGGTTAAAAACAGAAGTAGCCTTAATTATTGTGAATCAGTTTTTAAAAGCAAATGCAACTTGCACATTCATGATAGTTAGAATGTAATTATGCTACTGAAACGCGTAAGCAACAAAAACTTCAAAATATATATGTGTAGCATTTGAAGGAATTAGATTACAACATGATCTGTGCATTTTATATGAGATGCTCATTTGATGCAACTTACCAGATATCAGACCAGCACACTCAAAAATGTTTGCACATATACAAATCTAAATAAAAAAGATGGGTAGGCAAGTAATTGAAAATGCAGCTTCTCTATATTCTATTACTGTTTCATCACATTACTTTTCTTTTCTTTTCTTTTCTTTTCTTTTCTTTTCTTTTCTTTTCTTTTCATTTCGTTTCGTTTCGTTTTGTTTTGTTTCGTTTTTTATTAAATAAAAGCTAGATAAAATCCAAAAGATTTACCACAAAAGATTATGGCAGTTCTGGACTTGAACAATGTTACAGCATCCCTTTTAAAGTTAAATCATACTTGACTATAGTTATAACAGTGTCCATAAAAATACAAACAACATGAGGGTAGTTCAGCTGCTGAATGCCCAGTGATAGTGCTTTTTATTGCCATGGACAAGAGCACAATTCATATACTGACCCCATTTTCCCAATTCCCCAAGTTTCATTCTGTCAGGATTTGGAGATGATATGAAATTTATACTTAGAACTGTAACCAAAGGAGGGAAACTGCAAAGGCTGCCAGTACCAAATGCTTGAAGAGTCAGTGGAATGCTGGCATAGCCCAGCTCCTGTGCTCTCTGCTGAGTGGTGGTACAGGATCTCTTGGAGAACTTCTACCAGAGGCACTGCACTAATCTCTGGTGCAATCACTCTGTAGTACCAAAGCCTAAGAAATTACTGCCTTTTGTTTTAGAGAAACAAGGATTTGCATTTTAGCGGCTATGTATGTCCTGCATGCAAACCAAAGGACATCTAAGAGGAAGGACAAAGGAAAAAGAGCACAGTCTTCATCAGCCCTCATCCACTGACCTCAGAAATGGAAGATGATGAGAGACACTGAGCCAAGCTCCTGCAGGAGTAGAGCAGAGAGGGGACAGAAGACAATGAGGGAGAACTGAGAGAGGTACAGTGGAAATTTGGTAGTCAGCTGAAGTTATTACGGTAGAAAAGTTGGAAGAGAGGAGAGAGGGTTGAAGAGGAAGTTGAAAGTGTTGGAGTAGAAGTTACACAGAACACCACAGAGGAAATGTTACTACCACAGGGAAAGGTATAAGGAGAACAAGAATAAAATCCACAAATAACAGATTGCATCAGTTTTGTTGCTCATGGAATAATTGGTTTACATATTAAACACTGGCTGGTAGTAAAATTGCTATAAGCAAGTGATAGATAATAACAGCACAATAACATGAATAACAAAGATTACACAAAATAAGAGAAACAGAAAAATCATTAAGCGTCCGATTGCTAGCAGAGACAAAAGAGCAATTTATAAAAGCTTCAAAAATACTCACATTTGGAAAGAAACACAAGTTTTCTTACTCATATTTCCATACTCTTCTCATTAAAATGAAAGCAGATCAATAATACACTCTTTCCTATGCAAGAACAAAGAAAACATTTAAAAAAAACTTTTGCAAAGATGCAGATTGTGCTCTTTCTCCATTATTAACAGTTCAAGGGCAGATTCAGCTGAGCTTTAAATGTAATTAAAAAATGATTTCAAACAGCACTAGAAGCACTGTATAGTAATAGAGGATAAAAAACATGGGTGATAAGTGTCACATGTTATTGCTGTTAGAGTTCATATATGATGCATTTCTGTGACTAGATTATCAGAGCACAGATGACAATCTGTACTTATAAAACTAAACAAGATGTCTCAAAAAGAAGTGAAATATTAAATTCTGTGCTATCAGCCAGCTACGCTTCAGCAAAACTGTGTGCATACATACTATCATTTCTATAAATCTGTATTTCTGCATACAACCCTCACCAAAGCAGACTCTCTGCAGTGTCTGGAAAAAGGAGAAAATCCTTTGATCTTTTAAGAAAAGTTTCAAATGGACTGAGGAATATATTAAAGTCCATCAAGAAATGGATGAATAGTCTTGTTGCAGATTAACAGCCTTTCACCTGCAGCATTTACTCACCCTTCTTGTTAAAGATTTGTTTTATTTTCCTACAGCAATACACTATATTACAACTTAAAATTCATATTCACCTGAAGAAAGCTGTGACATGCCTACCAAAAGAGACGTACACTGCTTAACCTAAATTGACCCTTTTTTCCTTCTGTTCTAATAGATCTTTTTTCTTTTTGTCACTCAAAATGAGCGTCTGATGTACGAGCATAAATTGTTAAAAGCAGTTTTAGGTAAAGGAAGAGAGAGTGAAGTGGAGTTTTCTCACAAAAGCCAACCTCAATTTATGTCAAAGAGGGTTAAAAGACCTTGGGATTAAAGCAATAAACTTGCTGCTGTCAAAGCTAAAACCCGCTAACAATTTAGTGCCAAACGCATGTTGTTCAATATCATTTCATATTATATTATGTCACAAGTAGGTGACAGTTCCACATCAGGCTGACAGGGCTGATTTACTCTGAAGAATTCATCGACATTTTGCAGAGTCAAAGCTGACTTCGTTTTATTTGGATGCAGGGTGGGAAATCTGTCTGTGCCAGAGCTGGAGGACGTGGCTGGATAGCACAGCCCTTGGACGGCAGATGACAGGACCCCAGGCCTTCCCCACGCAGCGGCAGACAAAGGCTGCAGGCTGCCTCCCTTCCCTGCCCTCGCTGCACTGAACCCAGCAATCTCTGGCAAAATGACAACAGACCAGGGCTTGTTTCCCTCGCTGATCTGGAGCAGCACAAACTTCCACGTCTGTGCATTTTTGTGCCACTGCATCTTGCAGTGGGATTTGCCTTATTGCAATTTCTAAAGTAGCCCATGGCTCTTTTCAATATCTGATAATATTTTCTCCCCAAATTCAAGCTTTTATGCTTCTCCAAAATATAACTAAAATATATCTATAGGTAATATATCCAAACATATCTAAAAAGAAGTCTCTGCTAAGAAAATACTACCAGCACCTGCTTATAGTTTAACAGGCAGAGATAACTTTTTTTCCAGGATATTAATTGGATACCAAGGTCAATTGTGATGAGAGATCTTTCTTAGGCCAATGCAAAGATTTTCTCACACAAAGGCGTCTGGTGTGAGATACTCCCAGATGGCTTTTTTAATATGGGTTCCAATTCAGATTTCTCCTGGGACTTGAAGAGAATTCTGAGTAAACACATGCTTTGTTGTGTCTCATGCAAATCTAATTGATTTGACTTCCCTGTCAAGGTGTTAAGGTTTATTCAAACCAGGGAGTCCCTTTTCTTCTCCAAAATCCAGGCATTCTTCTAGTCATGTTAACCCTTGTGCCATGCTTATTTCTTTTGGATAGTACTTCAGATCAGGAATTACAGCTCTGCTCCTGAAGCACCTGGGAAAACTTGCTATACTTAAGTAGTCTTGTTATACGCAAGAAAAAAAATACTTCTCTCTTCTTTCTCCCTTTTTTTTTTTTTTTTAATTGTGAACAAAATTTTCAGTTTGTTCTTACCCTTACTTCTGCAAAAAGTGAAGTAAAATTTGTGGTCTTCAAAAGACACACATCACCATTTTCTCCATCTAACACAGGAGCTACATTAGTACCTGGCCATTAACTTCTGTAAACCTCTTCCTGCTATTTCTGCGGGATTCCTTGGGCAGAGTTTGCTCTTCATCATGAAAAAGGTTGTGTGGAACAGCCCACTGCGTGTAAGTGGTTCCATCACCCAAGAGTGCCCTCTGCTAACCAAATACCAGGCAGCACAGGAGTTGCCTTGTCTGTTATGCAAAAGCACTGCTAGGAAGCAGAACTTCTGGTGAATTGTTAGACAGATTAGTGGATGGTTAATCTTATCTGACACTTAAAGCACTTTGAGGTAAATTTAGTGTTCACCTGCCCTCAAGTGTGCAGCATGAATATGCTTCTACGTATTTATTCCTGTTCAAACGAGTAGCTCTAGTGATTGGAGGACAAACAATACCTGGCACAAAGAGATCGTTCAGGCAAAATAATGAAGAGGGAACAGACAAACATGCATCCTGGCTTTAAGCCTTTGCTGTTTTCTCACATTGAATCATGAATTCCATTATTTTTCATCCCGATACAGGCATACTCTAACTTACAAATTCTGCTAGCATGACTAAATTCTAGTGTACTTTGGATTTTAATACATCTGAGCTCCATTTTCTGTGGCCCCAGCACATGCCAAGCAAACACACGCATGCGTCCATGTTACACGGGATGCAAGGCCTTGGGAATCCCTATATCCAGTGAGAACTCTCCAGGAGAATAAAGACATTTGCAACCTACTCCTCACAAAGGTTCTTCCAGTGCACAGTGGTGCACAGGCAAGTCAAACCACCACGGATCCCACAGCTGCTGCATCACCAACATCTTCAAGCAGCGCAGCCAGAGGGAGGGAGGGAATGCAAGCCTTGATACAAGCTGAGACTGCATTCACTGCCTGCCAAAGGCAGAGAACTGGAGGGGACATGAGAGCTGTGTGTTGAGGCACCCTGTCCTTTCTGCTCAGCTCTAATTGAGCATGCTCTTGCCCTCAGTCATCTATACCTCTATGACAGAGAGCAAAATGATTTGTCATGTCTCTTTCAAGTGGGAAGTACTGCAGCCTTTCTCTCAATGCAGGCTGTGACCTTTCAATTTATGCTATCAGTTTACTCAGTGCTTGCTCTGTGGTTCATGATTAACTTGAAAGAGTTAGATCACACTCTCTCCAGGTCGTCAGGAAGGAATTCTGTTGACTGTTAGAAATCCCTCATGCAATAAAAGAGCACATAGTATGGCTGTATAAGCTATCTTTCAAAGTTACTTCTGTTCAGTAATGAGGTAGCAATTCTTATCCAAAAGCTCCTAAAAATATTTCAACTCGTATTTTTCTTTTTTTTTCTTTAGGGTACTATTTATGAGAAGATGGCATGCAGAACAGCCACCTGGTTATTAATAAATATACCTTCACTTTCACAAAGACCACTCCTTATTAAGGGGTCTCATAGCTCTCAAACATTAATTAAACATTCTCAAAGAAGTTCATACAAGATGCATTTCAATTCCAACTATAAAGAGTAAACTGAGATAAAGAGGTCAAGAATTATTCACACCTTAGCCATGAGCAACTGACAGACTACAGAAACTTCTCCTTCCTCCTGTAACCATGGTAGTGCAAATGACATAATATATTCTGGAAAATAGAAGAAAAAATAAGTGTTTCATGAACTCAAAGAATAGCATTCATCTTTGAAAAGCTCATCTGTTTACTTTCCCCATTTGTTTTTAGGAAAAAAAAAAAAAAGAAAAAAAAGCATTTGGGATTACCTTCATCTTCACAGTTACCCTAGGAGATAGACAGATTGAGGAGCAAGAGCTGGACAGAGGAGTAACATCTCCAGCTGCCACTGAAAGAGCAGTGTCTGAGCCAAGGGATTATTTACATTTTTTATTATTATCCATACTTCTGCACTTAAAAACTGCTTGTTAAGAGAAGTAGGGAGGCTGGGAAGAGAAAACAAGTCCTCTACTTGGTCCTCCATTTTTTCCAGTCATGATTTCTCCTGACAATGGGGAGAGGTTATTTCACACTTCTCACTGAATGCAGAAACTAACAAAACCTCTGTTTGGGACCTAATCTTAACAGAAATTTTTAAAGGTCTTACATTTTTTTCGGATAGCTTTTTAGTTGCCCACAAGGTGAACATCTTCCTTCAGTGACAGTGAATGCCAGACAACAACAGAAAATCTCTCTTGCTCCAACATATGTACATTGCAAACAGAATTAACAGCAAAAATTTCAAAAGACGTCTCAAACCCATTTTGCACACTCAAAGGATCGGTCTGTAGCAACTCCAATATAAGTGAGTTTAACTAAAGCAGATAGATTTGATGATATCACTTTTACTTCTTTTCCCTTCTAGTAGGAAGAGGGGAAGCTGACTACAGAAATTAAATAGATTAAAAAAACCAGAAGTTTTTAAGAACCGACTCTGAGGCTCTCACGAGAAGTACATGTAACCTTACAAAGATGTATCACAAGATCTTTAACTTTCAGCTCCTTGCGGTTTCGTAATGACATTACAAGCCTACGTTACAGCTCACCTCACCATGGGAGGATCTGACATAATTGCTCTCACTGTTCTACCTACCTTGCCCAAACTTCATAAAAAATGCTTTTTTATCACTCTGCATTCAGGTCTTTGAGACCCCTCTGTCTGTGGTCTATTAACTGCTGGTACCATTGATAAATACTTAGGTCCTTTATGCAGCTCTTTATCGCTTCTCAAGGAAAAGATAAAGAAGTAAAGATTTTGAGCTCAACCAGACCTGCTTCTGTCTTTGAGTTTTCCAGAGCTTTTAAAACTCACCAAGTGATCTAGGGCTTTCTGGACACCCCTGGATGTGAGGACAAGATGGGAACAAATGACAGGTTCTCTTATTAACCTCACTGTTGTCCACATAGGTAATATATTAATTAAAGCAGAAGGACAACAATTTATATTAGACAAAGACATTGCCCATGGACTACAGAACTGCAAATTCAGGGAGAAGAGAGCTCACCAACTTTGAGAATTATATCTTGGTTTTCAGCACCACAGCGGTCAGCTCGGCATTCACATTTTACATTTTTTTAAATAAAATATCTTCATGGGTAATTCTTTAGTTGAACAAAGTAACAAGAGCTATTCAGGAGCATTCCATGTATGAAAAATAACTTTCAATGTTTGCACTTCCATTGAAAATTTGAGAGAATAAAAAAATTACTTGGTGCATTGTGGGTGTTCCTATTGTCCTCACTTTTAAATTATTCTTTTTCTTTTTATAATAATACCCATCTAATGGTATTACTGTAGCTCCTTGTCTGGAGATCCCTTTGGAAGCTTTCTGACTACCTAACAACATTTTTCAATTTCCCTACTTATGCATATACATCTTCAGTCCAGAGATGAGAATTTGCTAATGGACCACAACTGAAACCTCTTCCTTCCAGGATTCCCACATGCAGAATTTTACATAGGCTGGTTCAAAATCTAGACTGTTTATGAATGCTTTATTCTAAGAACAAGATGCATTTGAAAATAATATATATATATATATATATTGAAGTATATATTTACTTTGAGAACAAAAGAGAAGAAAATACATCAGATGACATGTTATCATAACATTAATGTGCATGCACTGTCAAGTGGATAAAAACTAGCATGTGTAAAAATGTGGCTGCCTCCTGAATTATGTTCATTTTTAGTTGTACAGTGAAGGACAAATGGGCAGTGATAGGAAATGGAAAACATACACAGAGACATACCTGTCTACTGTTTTTGAGGTCACGCCACTTTGCCTACAACAAAGCAGATGATGCATCCATTTGAATTTTTTCACTCATTCAGATAAGTCTGTGACACTCTCTAGTGGAAGCCAGACATACATCACCTCAGCCACAATCAGTGCGTACCCAACAATCGCAGAGAAACACCACCATGAGAAGGGAAACTAGCTGAAACGGATTTGGGCACTGTTGCATGTGTTTTGCTGCACTCTTATTTTTTAACACCACAACCAAAACACTTACAGACAGGTCCCTTCTGTTTGAAGCCCAGAGGATAACGTGGTACTGAAGCATAAATAAAGAGTGCCACTAGCAAGGAGTAACTGGCAGCAGACAAAGCCCAAGCCAGCAAACTGTCACGATTGCTCTAGAGGGTTTATAAGCTTTATCAAATCTGTGCTAGCTAATTCACTTGCAGAAGTGTACTGATAACACTGCTTCTTTTTTCTCTTACTTTTATTACAAACAGAAAGATAGACAGGTCCTAAGGACAGATCTTTTCACAGCTCTCTTCTCTTCTGCCAGCACATGCCCTTCTACTTCTCACCGATTACCAGGTTAAGCTATGGGCGCCTTTGAGCCAGAAGCATTTACTGAAATAAAAACCAATATATTTCCCAATAAAGCTTCCCTCTACTTTCCTAACACTTGCACTGTGGTTGGAAGCAACATAAAAAATATATATACAGCTCCAATCTGTTGTTGTCTCACTTAATTTGCAAGTGGCTGTTTTTCACTACTCCCAGTAAACTGAAGTTACCATTTCTGTGCATGGACAGAGGAATAATATATATATATAAATACAGGGTGGAGCATTTGGCTGTCATATCCTATCCCATCCCCCCTCAGTTTCAATGCAGTTTTTTGCATATTGTTATAACAAAGCTAGTTTATCAACAGCTATTGTTAAACAACAACTATTAATCTAAATGACATAAATTAATACCACCTGCTGTAAACACATGGGAAGTTTGGGTTGCACTTTTAGCTGCAGCTTTTGAAGTATCCAGGACTAGATGCAGGTAGATCACAGAATCACAGAATCCTGATCCATGGATCCCTTCACTTAGATCCACTTCACATATCTACTACTCAAATATATGTCTTTGAAATGGAAGGATTTTCAAAAGAAACGCCTGGCTTTGAGTCTGTTGCTTTCCACTGCCGTTTCAGCTGCCTTCCTCCATGTCACTTTCTGAAGTCATCCTCAAAGATTTCTGGTGATGCTCCCAATGAGCCCTATGCACAGAGGCCTGTGGAAAACTGACAAAACACTGGAAAATTCTGCCAAATTATAAACAAACCAACCCCATGTTTTTTTCAAACGTGTTTCCATGAATAACTGTGAAAGCTCTTTTGCTAATTTACTGCCTGTTTGTCTTTATAGAGCATTTTTAAAATAAAATATTTCACCCCCTCCTGCCTCTTTCTAATTTGCCCTGGCATTCGATTTCTGTAACTAATTTGAGGAGTATTCTCTAATGTTTCACCACATTGCCAAAGCTTAGTTTTTGCTCCAATGTAAAGCAGAACCACTTTAACTTCAGAGAAAATTAAAATCCATTCTGTAACATGGGATTATTCCTTGTGTTGATTTCTAGAAGCCCAATCTGATGGGAAGTAGACGTGTGAATTCAGATTTTAACACAAACATACCGGGCAAAAATTGGCCCTGAACTGTATTTTATTCAGACTTCTAAAACATTTCCCTGCTAAGTCTTAAAGAACATTTAGCTCAGTATTTTTTTTCCTAGGGAAATTCACTACACAGTTTTTGAAGTCGACTCTCATGAAACATGAACAAAGCACTTTTAGAGCTCAATATTGTGGTTGGACTTGATGGTCTTGACGGTCTTACCCAACCTGAGCAATTCTGTGATTGCTTACCACATTTAGTCCATTTGTTGCTAGACTAGAATAATCAGAGAAAGGGATCCTATTCTAGATTATTCAGAACAAGTAGCCATATGTATTTAGGTGCCCTCTGCAAGAGTTCCATTCTCTGTTGATTGCAAGTGTTGCTGGAGGAGGCTGAGAACTTTTTTATACCAACATTAAAACAGTAATGGTCCACTAAAAAAGTATATATATATAATGGTTTGTAGAGTTGGACAGAGTAAAAATTTCTCCAATTAAAAACTGAAAGCAGAAGAGCCATCAGGAGGCTTCTGTAAGAGAGATATACACTGTGATTTAAATAATAAGAAACTGAAAAGAACAATGGGATTCTGCCTCTGGGAGATGTAAAATCAGTAATGTGGCATGTAGGCAAAGGTGCAGTCACTGGCTGACCACATCAATAAACAGAACTAAGCTTGCCACTAAAGAAATTCAGGTGTAAAGACTTGTTATGTTACTTATTTCAGGTGTACATACAGAGAGCGCATCACTGACAATATGAAACCCACAAATAAAATAGTGCTGATTTAAGTGCTTACCTTCAGTTTTAGTTTGCTTCTTACAGTCTCTGAAACATTTAATATTTTCAGGAGATGTCAAGGCTTTCTGAGATAATATGCTTACTCTAGCCTACCATGCGTGCAATGGAGATTCCAGATAATAAATCCAAACGTGCTAATTTATTGTGAAAAGGATAAAATTCTGAATAAACTGTTTTTGTAACCACCAGAAACTGACAATATGGTTAAAAAAAACAAGCTGATACTCTGCATGACTGAACACACATAAATCGTATTCATTTTCACCTAAAGCATTAATTATTTTACCTGTAAGAAAAATATCTCTAATTTTCACTGCTGGAAAATCAACAGGAAGTAAGCACTTCTGCTACATAACAGGCAAGAAGTAGACAACAGAATAAAACTTATACAGCACTTTTCATTCTGTAATGTCTCTTGACTTCTGCATATAATGAAATATTAAACCACAAAGCATTAATGAAACACTACCAGAAGGAATTAGCACTTTCAATGTTGAAATTTAGAATTTCTAATAGCCAAAGATGACAAGATGCACAGCTGAAAAAAGGCATTATAGAAGACTAAAATTAAAGGCCTTAAAACTGCACTATAGTCAGTTATTTTCAGATAGACTTTTAATAGATTTTTTTATGATTAGTTATTATCAGATAGACTGTGATCTTAGACAATTGCTCAAAACAAGCCTTGACAAAGGAAGAGCTTGGTTACTTGGGTGAGAAAGTGAAACATCCAAAAGTTAATGAGCACTTCCCAAAATTTCAGTCTCTAGAACAGAATGCAGCAAGAGTAGAAGTTGAAAAAAAACAGTACTTTGATTAGAGAAGAACTATCATCAGAAACAGGAGATTTAGAAATTAGCATTGTTCCTGGAATTTATGTTTTAACAAAACAGTTTCAAGATCTCCTCAAGCAGGACTCCTCCATTCAAAGTTGCCAGGATTTCCAAAAAGACCAAGTTACAAATCCAAGTAGCTTTGTTGAGTATCACAGGTTAAGAATATTTTAAATGCCAAGCAAAAATTAGGTCTTCAATTTACCATCTATTCTGAGTTTTAGCAGTTGCAATGATCAAGACATTAACAGGGGAAAAAAAAAAAAAAAAACACCAAAAAACAGAGCTAAATCACTGCTTGCAAATCTGTCTGTTTTGGTCCCACCTAAAAGAAGTCTTTCTTAACCTCATGTTTATACACGACTGTAAATACCTGCAGTAACTGAAAACACTCAGTTACAGAATAACAATTCTACATGAACGTCACTGATACTATCTGAAAAAAGACATCTGTAAAAATTCTAAATCTAACCGTGATGGAGCTGATAGATATTGTGTTATCTTTAATAGAAATCTTAGGAATTTCACAAGTATGCTATAGAAGTGAAAATTAAATCAGAAGATTTAAGCAGTTCAGGTGATGTCAATGCAGAGGAAGAAGGGAGGGAGGGATGAACTCACACGCATGCCTTCATATGTAGAGAGATCCAAAAGAGTTCAAATGAAAGCCAGCCAGAGTAAGCAAAGGGAGCGTCACTGGAGATTTCTGGTTTGAGTAGTCAAAGTGCAGCAGCGAGTCTGAACTCCTAAGTGAAACCTATCAGACACGGTATTTGAATTAAGATAGATCAGAAGAGAGAGCATCACTTACTTCTCAGATAATTTGGGAGCTAGCCCTTACTCAGATGCCTACCCAGAATGGATAGCCATTCAGGGAGAAAGAATCCAGTCACTGTCTTCCACAAACAGGAACTCTGTCCACAGGGAAATACAACCACAGACAGTACACAAAAAAGGAAAGAACAACACCTTCTTACATACTTTTCTGTTCTATTCAAAGATACATTGTTCAACTGAAGAATATTTTCTATAAACCATGAGCCAAGATATGCTTAAGAAGGACCACAACTTGTTTAATAAAGAGAACTTGTTGAATTTAATACGACTCCTCTTCAGTGAAGAACCAAAAATACTCACTTTTTAGGCCATCTGGGAACACTTTCCAATTCCAAATTTAGGGTCCAGTAACAAGTCCTACAAATAGCCTTTCTGTGAACACTTACTCTTCCTGTGTTGAATTTCAATGAACTGGAGCCAATATGACTTTGCAAATGAAGGAAGCTACACGTGAGCTCAAAAGCGTGGCACAGCTAAACACCATAGTGCGAGGCAGCCAAAGCCACTCCGCATTGCACCCTTTTTGTGTGTAAACTCTTCATCCACCACTGGGGATGCTCAACTACTCTAAAACATGGGGAAGGGGCTTTAGAAGCTCTCTTTATAATAATATCAAAGCCAAAACACTTAAGGTTTGAGGATTTGTTGGAAAATAAAATTTGGTTACTAAGGAAAAGGCTATTAAAAAGATAAAAACTAATTAATGTAACATCTGCTTCCCATTCCTCCACTGTATCATCTGTCAATCACTCTTGCACACAAAACTGAGAACACTTTCATTTTTCTGCTTATTTAGGAACAAAGTGACTTTGTATCCACTTCAAAAATATTGGCAAAAAAATGTCTAGAAGGCATTTAATTGCAGGGGAATTATACAGAACCATTTAAGGTTGTATCAACCTTAAGTTTTGATAAACTGAGACTTCAACACTTAACAGTAATTTTTTTTTTCCCGAAGAAGAAAATTATTTTGAATTGTGTGTATGTAAAGTTGTTTCTCTCTTCACTGCAAGTCCCAAGTGTGTTTAATGGTTTTGCTAAATATGACTGAAAGAAAACCATGCCTGAGGGAAATGATCCTTTGCTGGATATGTATAAGTGTTAAAACAGCTTGGTCAATGAGTGACCACAGCATATGAATCTAAAACTAATCTCAAAGAGCCTGAGGGTACCCAAAGCTAACCTAGTCAAATAGCCATTTTTTTCACGTGCTCTGAGCTAAATACACTGTCTATAAGAGTCCCTGTGCACCTCAATGCAAGTATTTTGTTTTTCTCATATTAAAAAGAAGATATTTATAACAATATATTATAGGAAGTATATAAGAGCAAACTAAAAATAATTATGAAATAGAACAAGCAGTCACTTAGCTGTCACTAAAAGTGGACTCAGTTCTCAAAGTTTTTGAAAAAGTCCATCCAAGCAAAGCTAATTTCTACACGAGTACTTCACAGCTTAAATCTGCATGATCAAGTCCACTGCAGCATATACAAAGATGGTCTAGAATCATATATACATTAAAAAAAAAAGATCTATTTCTCTCTCTATTATCAGTGAGACCATATTAATTGTCAATATATAAAACCATAAAAATGCTGTTCCAATCAGATATTTGCAGCTAAATCTCAATCTCAATCCCATTGTTGTTTCAGGTCTACTCAGCTCAGAACGCGTAGGGAGCGATCTGTGAGCACTTGGATCTCACAGTGCTGTTGAACCTATGGGTCAAGCACCAGTCAGCTCCAGCAAAACCAAACCCCCACCCCTGCCTTCTGCCCCTCACCTCAAACAAGAGGGATGGGTAAGAGAATATGGCCCTCTTTTCTCACCAGTGCAGACATCCTGGTCTTTAAAATTGCAGAATGCCACTTCAAATTATCAATCAATCTTTACAAAACTAAAGATATATTCTTTTTCTCTTTTTTTTTTTTTTTTTTTAATCTGAGTTACTAGAAACCTTAGGAAATATACAGAGCTGTTTTATGGAGGTAACTTCAACAATGAACCAGGTCCTACATTTCACAGCAAAGCTGCACCAGACAACTGCTTTGTAAACATGGGCAAGGGATGGGGTGAGAAAATCACTGAAAAATATTAAGTCCCCTGAGCAGCATGGGATGTGCAATTTTCATTGTGCTCTGAGACATACTCGTGTGGCCTTGTTGGTTCTATTGATCACCATAGGTCTTTCCTAATAGAGTTACAAGACATTTTCAGTTGCAGACTTCAAAACCTGTGGGAAATGGGATCCAATCATCCGGCTGCTACGGCTCTGTAAGGCCAGCTCCGTCTTGTTGCTACTGCTCTGTTGGGCTTTAAACACAATACCCACACAACTACAGCTGAGAAGGAGGGAACAGAGATTGTGCTGGCCCAGGTTATGAATTTCTATGAAGCAAGAATCAAGCCTTTCTGACCATTTACAAATATTCCATTAATTTTCTTATTATGTTTCTTTGCTATGGAAATTCACTTCTAATTTCCAACAGGACTGTGAGTTTAGGAAGAAAGTAGGAAGCTTGAAGAGGTACATTATGCTCTTTTACTACACCAATACGTACAGTTCTGAGTGGATAGAGAGGATTTTTATGTTATGCTGAGGCAGAAGGCATTAGAAATACAGAAATCTCAGTGAAAAGAAACGCTACTTTAAGCAAGAAACCCAATCCACAGGAAACCTGAATAGGAGACTGTAGACGGGGTTCTTCCATCAAAACAAACAAAAGACAGTTCTGTTTTGCTTATCAGAGCTGCAGCAAAAGGCAATTTAGAAAGAAAAGGGAACTTGTAGGTTTGTAACAGTTCTACTCAAAATATAAACAAGTTACTTAACACAACTGATCACTTAGAAACCGAAAATTGCAATAAAATAAAAACCACTTTTCTTGCGTAGTAGTAGTACTGGTGATCTGTGTCATTACCAAACAAACTTGGTGTTTGTCTAGTTTTCAGGAAAAAGAAATCTAGGTAAAAACGCAGTACAAGGTCTGATCCAGCAACACACGTAACGAATGCAGCTTATGTCGACATGTCATGAAGTTTATGGAGCACAGCACATCGCAAATCAGGCCCATTGCTGCTCTCCCAAGTCTTTTACAAGGAGTCCTGTAGGGCTGGAGGAGTTAGCTCAGGACTCTGTCACTGTCACATATCACTGGCCACAGGAACAAAATATTATTCTGTCACGTGAATTTTGCATTCCCCACCTCACCTTTCTGTTCTGCCCCTCCTGTGACACACAACTCTCATAACAGCAGCATGGCAATACTGGGATCAGTGGTACCTTAAAACTCCTATAGCATTTCCACACTTGATTTCACAGTCCAGGTTTCTTTACCAAAACAGTGCAGACTTAAATATCACACAATGATCTGGATGTTTAACTTAAGAGATAACACAGTACAATGCATACGAATTTACATGCCTTAAGCTGAAATGCATACTTCCTTACATCACTGTAAGTAAATGACTTCTCTGGCTTCAGTGAAGTTCATCCAGATGCTGGAAATCAGAGTTTCTGTGATATGCATTACATTCAGCAAATCTAGTGAGTCTGTAGCAGGGGGGAGAAGTACCACTGAACTGAAAGAGAACGAAACACAGCACAAATGTACATACAAACATTTAACAGCTCAAAGAGGATGATACAGTCCACGAAGACCTGCCCTCATAACCTCAGGAAATACAAATCAATCTGCATTTCATCATCTGAAACTTGAACTTCAAGCTAGTAGCTCTGTGCTCTTCCTGCTGCCTTCTTCCAAAACTCCTCCTTGAACTGATTTACACTATTTGCTTCTAATGCTGACTTCGGCAGTTTGTTCCAGACTGTATTTCAACTACTCTTTGTGTAAAACTGTTCTGTCTGAATATATCAGAGTCCCTAAATTCTGGTACACATATTGGAGTGGTTACAGAAGTAATTTTAGTGTGGCTGGCAGCTGGCCTAACTCGTGCTCTGATCCCTCCTCCCCTCTCCCAAGCTCACAGTTAATACCACACCATTGAGCCAGGGCTGCCATAAGGAGAGCTTGCTCCAACAAAGTGCCCGGAGCAACAGCACGTCAGCTTGGCTTGTACCACCAGGACACTGGCCAGGGAAGCCTTCCCAACCCTCAGAAAGGGACCAGTGAAGCACAAGGAGAAAGCAAAAAAAGACAAGCTGGACTCTACTTTCAGCTACATCAAATGATTTGATCCTACTCACAGTCCTTTTATCTGCTTTCCACAAAGGTAACTGTTAAAAGCTCTAATAGAGAAAAAGGAATATGAAAAATCAGACCATTGGCATAACATTTTATGCAGTCACTTCGAAAACCTGACAGAGTCATCCAGGAAGCCATCAGAGGTGATAAAATGTAATTCTACTGGCCAATCAGACAGAGTGAATTATGAATACTGGAATCTGTAGCAAATATTTAGAAAGCTGTCAATCGGTCTAAAGCACATTGATACAAGCAATGTATATACAATGTCAAATATAGAGATTTGTGAAAACTAAACCTTTTTTTTTTTTCATTTTGAGTAAAAAGTGGATTAGATTTGCTGAAAACTGAACTGCAGTTGTAGGTTTGTAGTGAAGTAGCTCGAAGAAAGGGGAGAGCAAGTAGCAGTCTCTGGATTTGAATAAATAGTTGTGTAATCTTAAAACACAAATACAGGATTCATAATTTTACCTATGAGGTATCTGCATTTTCTAAAAGACTATATTTGCGAATTTCTTTCTAAATCCAGTTTTGTGAAGGAACTAAGTTTAGGGAAGAGGCAGACAATCCATCAAGTGTGCTGTGTCTTTCAAATAAAGGTGACATATTTTTCCTAGCCAGAACAACTTTCATCAGGAATATTTTTGGAAATTTAGAAAATCTCTTTGATGTCAGAAGAACTGTTTCTCACATTCTTTTGAAGCAGACAAAAGGTCAGTGTTAATTGCAATATGTTGTAAATCATATAGATTACTTTCAAGAAGATATTTAAAGGAGATATCTTATATGTGACATTCATTCTTCAGCCAGCCAGATATGGATGAAGTTTAATTTATAAAGAACTAAAAGGATGGAAGACTTTTGCAAAATACTGAATTTAATGAAATTCTTCTGTTTTGTTACCAATTTACTGATACCATCTTTTCTTACTTATTTATGGAGAGATGTATTAATCATCACATGCAGAGTTGCAAATTCAGCAGAAACATAAGTTATCAGCCTTAAAACCCAAATTCTTTCACAGGATCTGTAAAGCTAAAAGTTTTGAATAGCTCAGATAGAACAAATGGACAAGAAAAGATAATGCATCTTTTGAAACACAAACCTGCAAAGATGTTATGCTCAATTACTCTGACAAAAGATTTGGAAACCAACAATATCCCCTGCGGAATACCACAGCTAAACTAGAAAGCTAAATCAAAAGCTCCAAGTTAAGCAAGAATAATATAGCATGAGCCACATTAAATGCATATCATCCTTAAAGCTAGAACACACTCGGATATTTATTAAAAAACTATCCCTACTTTCATGAAGGGGGGGG
>NW_024962271.1:8177589-8186030 GCF_019238085.1 Lagopus leucura | reverse complement strand
AAAAAAAAAAAAAAAAAAAAAAAAAAAAAAAAAAAAAACACCAAAACTCTGCTAGAGCCTGAGGCAGGGAGGAATCTGAAATTGGGAAGCTTTGGAGAAGTCGTAAGTATGGCTGACATACCAGCAGCCAACAGAAGTTCCCGTAATTCAAATGAGGATTTCTAGCAAGCTACTGGATAAAGGTGCTGAAGAACCCTCAGGGCTGCCATGTTGTAATAGTACTTTTCAGCCTGATGGAGGAAAACAGGCTTGTTTTATTTTCAATGAATGGCTCCACCAAGCTGCAGAGGGAGTTGGGTTTGCAAACACACTAAAGCTTCCATCCCCTAGAAAAACCAGGGATGCATCCAGCCACCTACTGGGGGACCAGGGAAAAGGAACTACTGGGGAGAGACAGTGTCCAGACAGTTGTGTTCATCATTGTAGATGTCTGGGAGGTCTTTGGGACATGCTCTCCCCAGTACAGACACTGAGTAACCAGGAATGGAATGCAGTCTGTTTCTGTGGGACAGGAATGATGCTGCCAAAAAAGCACTAAGAATACAAGTCCCATTTAGGACAGTCAATTCTTACTATCTTCATTGTGATGTCAAGCCTATAATTTTGGCTGTATGGAAAAAAGGGATCATCTTTCTGTACTACAAGCCTAACACAAAGCTGTCACACACACAGGTAGGGAAGGCCAGGGTCTGGAGGGGTCTCCTTCGAGTGAATATAAGACAGCTTGAGCTCCTACCCTGGGGCAGGACTGGTAGAGCTATACACATGGAAAAATCGAGTTAATTGCATTACCATTTTAATTTACCTGTTCTAGGTACTTACTCTGACAGTCATCAGGGGTTCATTATTCATCTGAGAAAGAATGAATTTGTTTACTGATGCTAAAAGCTGATGGGGAAGTTGAAAGGATAAAAAACAAGGAAAGATACAGAGAACAGACCTGTGGCTTTAAAATTAATGTTTTTTTCCTCTCACTGAATGAATTTGATCTCTCCAATTTGAAGCATACATTTCTGGTTATCCATGTTCCCTGTGTGCTTTTATTGCTTGAAGATGCAGCTTGTTCTATTTTTCAGCATTTTGCCTATTGAATGAGGTAAGAGCAAGGATCTAATTGTAGCAGCCTACCAACCATCACTGTTGTCAAACTAGGGCTGCGTTCAGTGTAGGATGCAAACAGGCAGTCATCCTTCCATTTATGAACACCAAAATTCACAATGACAGGTAGCTGTTAGAGAACTTTCACTTCTAAATTATTAAGTAAAACAGAAAGAAAAGCTAAGAAATTAGAGACAGTTCCTAAGATACTCCAGTGAATAGTATTGATTGACAAATCCATTCCTAAAATTCAGAAGTAAAATTAACTGCACTTATTGCATCAATCAGTGACATTGCAGTCAGAAAGTACAGAATGAAAGATGAACAAATGATATGAAAGATAAAAGCGGAATATAATTATAATATAAAAATATTTGCAAGTTACATTTCATAGAAGAGAAACAGATCCTTGCAAATTCAAAAACTTTGTGTCACCCAGAGGGAGTGGGTAATTACTTACCTTAAAACTTTTTCAAGAAGTTCTAAAGCAAGTGTACAGCTATAAATCAAAATCAAATGAAAAGAGATTCTGGCAAATCACTCAAAGCAATGAAATCTTATATTTCTGAAGAAATTTGTTTACACAGATTAACAATATGAAAAATTGATATTCCTACAGTGAATGTGTTGATTTCCTAGATTTTAAGCCATTAGTGTACAACCTTTAACATGGTGTGAGATAAGCCTATATCAGCATTTATAAAACAGAGTCTGTCTAGCTGTTTGGCCTAATATAATAAACCACTTCCTCTTTCTGTGTTAACACGTCTTCCTTTACATCCCCCTTCCTTTAATCCTGCATTTTCATTCTGTTTCTCTCCTTCTCCATGCATGTTCTACCTGTAGATCCAAAGGAATTCCCAGGAAACTCTCCTGAGGGATCCCCCTGTGGAAAACAAAAATATTTCTCTGGAAATACATTGAGGACTATAAAGACTTGTCTGGAGGGAAATTAGTGGTAGCACTGCCTGGGACTACACTGGAGACTTAACAGACAACTGACAGCTTTGCTTCCTCTGCTCATGCAAACTAAGGTCCATTAGTTCAAGGGAAAGCACTGCACCAAAGGACAGGATTGCAATAACCAAACACACACAGTAACACATGCACACAGAAACACATTTTCTTTGCTGATTTCTGTCATTAGGACTGTCTCCCTGGATTTAATAATCAGATACATCACAGCCACAATCTTAAATAGCCATCTCATTTACAGCCTATGTTTCAATTAACTTCATTTTTTCCAGACTGATCCACAAACGTTGCCAGCTCTTCCTTTAAGCTTTGCTTTTTTCCAGCCTTCAAAATCACACATTTGTTGTCCCTTCTTCTTCCATAAGGTAAATTGTTATAAATTACAAAGCCAACAGAGGTAGTGAGATTGGTCTAATAGACAAAGGATTCATGTAGTATTTCCACATATTTTTTAAATTCTTGTTGCCCAAAAGCATGCAGTGCTCAATACTCTTCTACAAACACAACAGGCATTCAAAACATAGAAAAACATGTATTATTCCATGCAGTTCACCTTAAGTGCTGTGGTGCTTTCCCTCTGAAAATAAAACAGGAGTAATTATTAGCTGGGCACTGGAGATGCTCATTTAGTTAACAAAAAAGGCTCATTCACTTTGTTCAGCCATGCCACATGTGGATACCTGCTTCCTATACCTCTAATCACAGTGACAAGGAGCAAGACTTCTCCTGCTTGCTGTGTAGCCTTCTGGATCACTGGAGATAACGCTCATTCTGAGTCCAGCTCCACAGATACTGCTGATCTGCATGCAGGCTTGTAGGGAGCAGACCGAGCAGCCACACAACAGCTGGCAGAGAAAGGCAGGTCTGAGAGCCTGGGATACACATGCAGAACTTGTGACAAAGGTAATTAGATATCAATAACCAAACCTGTGAGTACAGCACAGCTGTAATTCACTAGTACTAAGAAACAACGAAAGATTGGCATTGCCATACATACTGGATTTGGAACCTGCTGAGCAGCTGCCCTGAGCATGGTGTACATGACCCGGCGCTGCTGGAGTACTGTGCACGTAAGGACAGATCTCATGAATGCACGACTAGTTTTTCTACACGTGGATGTGGCTCTGCCACGAGATCTAAAGAAGGTAAACAGCTCAGTTAGCAAGAAAGGTTGACCATTGCCCTCAAAATAATTCAATTTACAACACTGCAAATCTGCTACCATATAATTTGTTATCATCATTACTGCACCTAATCCAACCCACCAGTGACCTCAGGAAATTTTCAAGAATATTACTTGTATTTTCCATCCTTTCATTCCTAATGTGTAAAGACAGACCTAGCTATATCTGCAGCAAGAGAAGCCATTACCGTCTCAAGAACAAAAATGACCACTCCCGTTATCTGAATGCCAAATTTCATATATTCAGTTCCCTAGTCTCCCATACTGTATCCTTTCAGCTAAGTTACTAAACAAGATGGGCTCAGATCTCTACAAAGGATATAAGAAACATTTTTATCAACTACATCATGAAACTATGGCAAGAAAAGCATAACTGACATACTAAAATACAAAAAAAAAAAAAAAAAAAAAAAAAAAGCCATTATATTTAAAATCTCTCACAAAGCATATCACATTTGTTATCAAGAATAAATTTACAGATTTACCATCCATCAAATACTAGGCTTTGTCTTTCTGTATAAAATAAATACAGCCAGAGTATATGATCGCCCTCATTTTTACAGAATCATTTAGACAAAGGTGCTTATTCACCTCTTAAGATAAAAGTGAAAATAGAACATCAAATTAGTGTAAGCCACACGTTGTACACAAAGATAACATAGGTAGACTTTCTTGTGAAACTGCTGGCTTTTATCACTGTTTAATGATTTGTTGCACTATTTATAGGATAAACAATAAATCTAACATGATTCATCATATTAGCCAATAAATCATGGGACAAATCATTAGGCAGAGTGATAAAATCAAGTGTTTTAGAAATAAGTTAATCTACGATGCCAATGTCTAATCTAAACAGTTGCTTAAAAACCCTATTTACTAATCATTTTTACATAAAGGAAGACTGATGATTATGTAGATTAAATGTGTACTTATTCCTATAACCAGTAGACAATCACATGTTCTATGCTGGTCTGTTTAGAAAGGGAAAAAAGGATTTTAAAAATCCACTGTGAAAAAAAGTAACGTCATTTTGATTATCTTTGTGTATTTACAAGGGATTTTCCTCACCTTGCTCGAGTCTGCCTTAGATTTTGGTGAAGAAACAGTTAAGTAAAAGCATGCCGCAAGGTTACTGAACAGACTATCTTTTAGCTATGCATTCCATAATATCCTAATTAACAATTTCATTAAGACATGATGGCTGGTTCTAATGCTTCTTCACTCTTTAGTCTGAGTGTAACTCTGTACTCTTTCTCATTTGTGACAACTGTGTTTATAGCTTCTCTACCCATAGAGCTTCATGGCACTTTGAATTATGCTCAAGAGTATATGGGCATCACGTCACATTTGTGTGCCTGATATCATACATGACTAGCTGCGCTCCAGCCAGGGTCCTTAATGTACATTCTACAGATGGACTACCCTCTGAATGCTTAGCCAGATATTAAGTTAAATCTTTTTGGAGTCAAGCTTGTTTCGCATCAGTTATACAAACATATTGGTTCCTTTAAAAGGACAAATGCACTGAGAGCAAGGCAGGGAATCTAGGTCGGAAATCTAGGAAAATCGTTTTAAATTTTAGTTTAGCCTTTAAATTTGAAAATCTCTTCTTTGGGAATTACTGATATCTGTGAGGGGGCTATTTTCACTTGCTTTATACCAGAGAGAAGTACCTGAGTGCTATTTATCAAGAAATATGTAAGCCGTGTGGTTGGCTTAACCATGAAAGAAATATAAACAGCAAGGCGAGTCTCTCTCCTTTCTGTTTTGTATTAAAATGCAACAAACCTGACAAGATAGTGACAAACGAACATGGTATTTTCTAGTACAGGATTTTTCTGAAAAAGGAAAAAAACATTAACATCTGTATGCTACTGTCCATCTATCTATCTATTTATCACTATGGGACTATGTCATACACACTGCACCTTCTCGATAAGGCTAATCTTGAGAGCGCGGCATCTTCCTCTAACAGAAGGAATGTGTTTGAGTAACAAAAGCATCTGTAATTAGGACTGTGACCAACTGTTTGCTTGTCAAGCAGAGTCAGGTGAACAAGCCCCTCCAGCTCACCGAGCACACTGGGGAAGGGAGAGGCAAGCTTGGTGCTGGGAGGGGGCTGAAGAGAGCAGAGGGGATGGAGTTGGGTTTGTTGTTTTCTTGTTTTTTTCCATCTCACTCCATACAGTGCATTTTGTAGAAGATGTCTGTGAGATGGACTGCAGGGAGGGGATAGCAATTTGATGCTTTCTGCAGCCTAGATGGGGATAATTTGTTTGTAGCTTTATTTGGTTTTTAATGTGCAGAAGTCCCACACATATAAAATATAATAACACACCAGAATCATGTGCTTGCAGTCCCCTGTTATTCTTTTAGAACCCACTTATCTTTTGCTTCACTTTTTCCTGACGACACTTAAGGTCAGATTTCTGAAGGCACTTAAGCTGCCTCATTTTATTGAAATCAATGGGAGAAAGGTGCTTAAACATCTTTGAGGAACTAGCCCTTTAATGCTTTTAATGCATAATAATTGCATTCTTCCTTTATTAACCATGGTTGGTCAAGATAAGATAGAATCAGGTCCTCAGACTCATCTCCTCTCAATGATTTCCTAAATGAGATCAGCTCCTACTTACATCCTGAATGACCAAGGGTGACTAAACCACAGCAATGAAGTACATTTACATCCTTGAAACTGAAATAATCTTTCAGACACTCCTCCTGGTGTTGCTGATTTGTATTATTTTAGAGTCTCAAAATGTTTGGTGTTTTCCTTCAACACTCAGATGCAATCATTTTAACTAAAGGAGAATATCTGGTTTTTCTCTTTAGGTAAAAAGGAAGCTCTTTTTTTCCTTTGGGAGCTAATCTCACACGATAATTATGGAACTGCAGACAAAACAGGATTCTTTCTTTGCATTTTTGCCCTCGCTATTCTAGTCTTGTGGATTTGCACAGACTTCTGCCAGTGCTTATTTCTACCTTTCACTGAACTAGCGTCACACTGGGTACAATTGGTGCTTATTTCTCCTTTTTGGGGGATACATCTGCATCACCTATTGCCTCCTATAAACTTAACATTCACAGTCTCACTTTTTTCTCTTCTCCAAACATTTTCTTCTCCATCTTCCACCTTTCTCTTTTTACCTTTCAATTCTCTCCAGCTGTGCACACACAGTTAGTTCTCTCTCCTCCATTTTCTTTCACTCTGCTTTTCATTTTTGCCACTGCAAATTAGTTGATCAACAACAGGCACATACAACCACCTCTCTGGCAGTGAGCATCAGACACCAGTACCCCACAGCTCCATGTACAGCACTACCAGCTGTCAGAACAGCAGAGAGTTTGAGTGCAGACTCATTCACTAGAAGAGACCCTCTAAAGTTTACACAATACTTGCCTGCATCCTCTAGTACAACAGGATTTGGGTCACCGTTGTTTTATTCTTGTTTGTTTCTTTCTTTCTTTCTTTTCTTTCCTCCTTGAAAATCATCAGCTAAATGTCTGGAAACCTCACTCAGTACCTGATGTACATGAAATGCGCAGTTTATTTTTTAATATTTTGTATTTAATCCAGAACTGCTGGGAAGAAAACTGTTCATGTCTTACTCCTGCAGAACCATAGGACTTCTGGTCACATCACCTCCCACTGCCTGCTAAACAACTTTTAACATCATTCTGTGTAACAGCAGCTCAGAGCACAGCCCTTCCGTAGATTAAGGAAGAACAATCTATGCAAAGCACACAGAACATTTCTGCACTGAAAGAAACCCACTAATCATATCAATGATTAATCAATGATTAATGAATAATCAAATATCTCAGTAAAGATTGTCCTGAAAGGTGCTTCTTAAAAACTGAATTTTTGAGGTATTATGATGAGCAAAATGACCCCAAAGCTCACTTACAGATAAAATTCTTATGTTCCAAGTCCTTACCACGTCCAGAAAACTGGCTGAAGTCAATGGACACTCTGATGCACAGAACCAAGATATTTGTCCGGCCACGATTCCATCCACATGTTTTCAAAGCAGTAACCAGGCAATGTTGGGAACTGTATGGCTGGAATACTGAGCAGCACTAAAGCAGCATTTCTATAGCCAGACTTCAGGGTCAGAGATTAAAAGGGTTCTTATCTAAAACACTGAAAATTATTTCTAATGTAGTCCCACTAAGACATTTTACAGGGAATTACTTTCTAAAATATATTTTAAACAGAAACGCATCAACATATTTTCTGTGGGCTTAGAAGCTTATGTTAAGTTTCCAAATAAGTCAATTCTATAAAGATAACATCTTTTTTTTTTTTTTTTTAATTAAAAAAGTGTTGCAAGTTAATACTGTACATAACAAATAAGTCTTAATTAAAAATTAAATTGAAATCTGTTTTGGCTGATCACCACTGAACTGGAAATATTTAAAAGCAGGATTTTCAAGAGCTCTCAAATATTCAGGTCAAATATTCAGGTATTTAGCACATATAATTAGGTTAAAAAACAACAGAGTTCTGTTCACCACAGTAAAACCAGAATTTACTAGAGTGCTTGATGTCTATCTCTTCTTACTGTGACACTGACGACTGTATTTCTACACACGCTTAGCACCCAAAGTGCTGAAATCCTCTGGGAATCTGAGTGTGTTTTGACAAACAGTATCTGAGCACAGGTAGAAATTCTGCCATGTCAGAATGGAGTTCCAGCTGCGGAATGATGGACTATGCTGAAAATCTGTCCTGTAACCACCAAGATTTTATTGCCACTTTTTTTTTTTCCCCTTCACACAGTTATTCTATGAGGGACGCTGTATTGCACATAGCATGTGTACTCATATAAAAACGGGATGGTTTTTGTTCCACACACGACTTCAATTTTCTGATTACTTCATTGTATATATCTGATAACTATTCTACGTGCAAGGACATTCAGATCACTTAGGCCACGCGGAAAAGCCAGCTGCAGATGAAGACTGAATGAAAATCATCCAGAGAGATCAGCACACAGTCAAGTCTGCTGACCCATTAGCCTATTCATTACTGACAGAGGTAAATAGCTGTAAGAGCATTAACAATGAGACCTGAGGCAGTCATAAAGTCCTACCTAAGGTGATGTGAGATATCGCCCTATACTTTTAACACATTATAAAGAATCAATAAAAGCCAAAGTCAGCAAAGTGAATACATGTCATA
>NW_024962271.1:8082589-8170089 GCF_019238085.1 Lagopus leucura | reverse complement strand
GTGTTGAAAGCTCTAACCTCAAACAGATGGGATGCCATTACTAAAAGGCAGGTCCTTAAAATCTATCATCATTATTAAAAGCTTGGAAACTGTTAAACCTGGGATGCTGTGTGCCCAGCTGGATTAATTAATACCCACTACTCATTGACCTTTCACTGAGAATGTGGACAATCATTCCCCTAAAGACAGATGATTCTCTCTCTTGCCTTACATTGATGCTGCATACAAGGCTTTTTGATGCAAAGGAAGAGTGGGAAAGAAAAAAACAATCTAAGTGTAGAATTGTAGTTGAAGTGTTGTTTTTTTTTTTTTTTACTTAAAGCAAAGTTTGCAGTGCATTCCAAAGATTATGAGTGACTAAGATCTCAGTGCAAAATTGCAAGCACCAGCTCATCAGCCACATCTAGCCACTCAAATACACCAGATTCTCCACAGACTTGCACAGAGCTCTGCTGGCTTCATGCAATTTCACTGATATCGTGACTCTTCCTCAGTACAATTTATGACCATTTTTTCACAAAATATGGAACTGTTCACATATACTTTGCATGTTATATTCAAGAAATCTTGAATGGACTACTGTATTTGTTGCATTAAGAGATGAAATAACCTGTGTTTAATTTTTTACCACAGGAAGCCTTTCATAGTGCTGTAATTTGGTAAAGTGTAGTCAGTAGCTAGAAGTGTATCCAGTTGTATGTAAACACTGGGAAAAAATATGAAAAAGGAACCTATGCAAGTCAATCTGAAGGGTACAAACAAATTGGAATTAGACCAGGACACCAGGGCTAATTTCCACCATCCTATAAAAAGTACACGATAACTTTAGGGATGACAAATGGTCAAAATCCCAGTGTTATGTCTTATCCAGCTGAAAGCTGACATCTCCAGCAATGCTGTCCATTAACACCATGCTGGTGAACTTGTATTGACTCCAAAGGCAGAGTACTGCCCACCAGAAAAAGGAAAAGAAAAGCTGTGTTTTCTTTTTGCTGCCTTTCCTAAGAAGTGATTTATTTCCTATGACCCTGAACTTAAAATCAAAGTGAAATCAAAGGCTAAACAGATTTGCTATGAACAAAGGCAGTCAACCAACAAAGAACTTGAGCACATGCTTAATTTTAAGTATTGTGATAGCTACACTGAACTCAAAAAAGGAAGAGTGGCTGTGCTGGGTCAAATTCCTTGGGAAGAAAGTATATAAATGCTACGTCTTTTAGTAATATTTGCCCACTCATTTATGGCTCAAAGATTTTCTTATCCAGAGATGGCATGTTGTTATTTAACAGTTTTGGATGGATTCTCTTTCCATGAACTCTTAGTTTTTTTGAATCTACGTCAAATTTTGGCATCTTTAACAGCTTCTGAAATGTTGTTCCACAACTTATTTAGTATCTCAGTGTGAAAAAACATCATTTCATTTCTTATGAACTGTCCAATTAGTTTCATTTGATACTCATTTCTTACACATAAGGAACATCCAGTCATTTTCCACTTGTCTTTTTCATAGCATTTCCAGTCCTGTAGATCTTTATCATACTATGCTTAGTTGATTCTTTCCTAGTCTGAGGACTACATTTCTTCTGTCACAGAGGCTATTCCATAAGCCTTATCACCTTTGTTACTCTTCCTTTATCCTCTCTGAAACAGTAACATTAGAATCACTCAGCACACTGAAGATAAAGAGTAAACAAGGGCTACACACAAATATTTTCTAACTCAGTTTCCTGAAATTTCTCAGTACTGTTGGGCACTAGCTGACAAATTCAGTTTAAGTCAATGGATTTGGAATCTGCTCAGTTTCAAGCATTTAACAAATAAATATAAAAATAAATAAGAAAAAAGGCAACATGGCTTTCCATAACTCAAACTACGAAATCATAAAAAGCAAAATCCTTTAAGTCTTCTAAGAATTCATAGTAAATAATTTGTTCAATTAATTACTTGACTTCTGCTCTTTTTTTCCAGATTGTTGTCCATTTGTAGCCAACTGAAACACAAAGATCAGTTAGGGTCTTTCAAAGATCAGTATGGGTAGGTCTTTCAAAGACTCCTGAAGATATCAGTGTAGTATTCTGAATCTAAATACTATTGTGAAGCTATTCAGAAGAATAAAGGTAAACAATTTATATATCAGATCCATTCTATCTTTATATGTTTTAGGCATAAAATACAAAACAAAAAGATTGACAGTCTTCAACAGAAGGCAGACTCCCAAATTTTGCCTGGATATGGCTTCATCAGTTCAATTATGACTAGATTTGACTAGTTTTGATTATGTATTGAGATATGTGATTCTTACATTCTTACACAACCAAAACTATTCCACTAATAATGAGAAAAAAACATTATATAACTACAAATTATTCCTCCTAGAAAATTTGTGCATATCTAATGTATTTTCTGAAAAAGGAAGTCAGAAGGGACAGGGTGAGGACATGCATTCCTGTACATAGAGACTCTCTACACACTCAACCTATGCAGATATGCAGTTTGAGTAATAATTTGGAAATAACATATGAAAAATAATATAATTCCTTTAGCTGCCAGTAATGCCACTGAAAACCTCTCCATGTACTGATTATCTAGAAATACAGGTAACAAATATTATATTGTCTACTTCATGCAATATAACAAGAGGAGCTATTTAAGAAGTCCTCAAAGTGAGTCTAATCTGGTTCTCCATTCAGTTATTTAATATCTCAGAAGAAACATACTGAGGCAGCAATAGAGCAGTTTTGAAAAATCTGCGAAGAAACAGACAATTGTAACGCACAGAGAAAGTGCTTTGGTTTAGGGGGATACAATGGGATAACTAAAAGATGAGAGGTTTTCTGATACTAAGTCACAGAAGGCAGGATAGCATTTATAGTTAGCATTAATAATAGAATTTATTATTTCCATGTGAGTTTTGGCTGGTACTGCATGAAGAAAGAAAATGATAAGATTTTTCAGTTCTGCCTTATTGGTCTTCTGAATGCATTCCTCATATTCGATTGCACCATCTGGTTGGCAATTTGCCTGCATGTCCTTCCTGCTTTCTTGGAAACTAAGCGTGGATGTGCTCAGGAAAGAAATGGGAGACATTGCCACTCAAAGAGTTGCATGAATCATAGAAAATCCTAAGTTGGAAAGGACCCATGAGGATACTTGAGTCCAACTCCTGGCTCCACACAGGACAACCCAAACATTAGACCATATGATAAAGAGCACTGTCCAGACACTTCTTGAACTCCAGCAAACTCAGAGCTGTAACCACTTCCCTGGAGAGTCCATTCCACTGCCCAGCCATGCTCTCAGTGAAGAACCTTTTTGTTTACCCAGCCTGAACCTCACCTGTGACAGTTCCATGCAATTCTCTTGGGTTCTATCACTGATCACCAGAGAGAGGTCAGCGTTGTACTTCCTTGCAAGGAAGCCATAAGCCATTATGATGTCTCCTTTCAGTCTCCTCTTCTCTGGGCTGAACAAACCAAGGGATTTCAGATATACTTCAGATATCTTCCCCTCTAGACTCTTTATTTTTTATTAACTTTCTGAAGTTTTATTTTTGGATATGTCTAGAAGTACTCATTCTTCATAGAGTTAGTGGCACCAATGGCACTGATCTTAATCCTCTCTCATTTTGGGAGAATGAATTAAGCATCAAGCTACTGGATAAGAAAAAGAACTATGACCACCAAAAGAAACCCAAGACCATGGCCAAGTGGTGTATTACTGAGTGGCTAGATGCAGCTGATGAGCTGGTGCTTGCAATTTTGCACAGAGATCTTAGTCACTCATAATCTTTGGAATGCACTACAAACTTTGCTTTAAGTAAAAAAATACTATGAACTAGTCCAGTTCAAAGACTAGCTTATGCCTCTCCATAAACAGCACTTATATACCCTGTTCTAGCTATAAACACTGCCTCCATTCATTGTATAAAGTGCCTAAGCTGTGAGTTGCACAACTGAGTGAGGCACTGCAGTATTCTGCCTCAGGTGGGATGCCCCTTTCCTCTCTAGAAATCTGTGCCTTTTGCTGTCTGGCATTTCCAGCCATATCACAGCACTGAAATTCATGGCAGCACACTAGCGTAGCAGCTTGCACAAGGCTCCCTGGCTGTACACATTGGCTAATGCATCATCCTCCACCTTGCTGCCTCCTTTTCTTTGCATCTTCTCTTCAGCTACTACAGTGAAATTATGTGCCACGAATCATAAGCAGAACTTATTCATTCAGTTTAGACAGTAGGAAAAACACTATGCTCTGTGAGCTGTGTGACTTACAAAAGAGACTTCATGATGGGAAGTTGAATCTGTGAGACTCAAACCTCAGCAAAGCTGTTTCTTCACCCTCTCCACAAAAATGTCTCCTTCTCATGTAACTTTACATATGACACTTGTAACATCTACTGCACATCTCCTGATCTCCCTTCTCTACTGTAGAATCAACCTCTGCCATGCTCTATCTGCTGGCTGGTGCAGAAGCAGTCTCTCCTAATTTCTGAGCGATATATGAATTAATGTCAGGTTGGGTTTTTTTTGTGTGTGTGTGTGTGTGTTTTTTTTTTTTTGTTGTTTGTTTGTTTGTTGTCCTTTTTTTTTAAACAGGAAGTGTTCCTGGTTTTTCCATTAAGACCTTACTTCTGGTTAGGCCAAAGCTGTGCAACCAGCAACAACTCCTACGTTGAACATTGTTCTGTGCAGTTGTGCCTGTAAAAGCTTCTGCAACACTGAAGGAATGCCATTGTTCAATAGGATGCAACATATACATTTATATACAGGGATTATTAAAAAAAGAAAAAGAAAAAAAAAAGTAGAGGTCCCTTAAAAACATCCCAAGTAGAAAACAACAGCTTTCAGCATTAAAAAGACAAGTTTTTACCACAGTTAATATACCCATAGTGTCTTAAATACAACCATTATTCTGCATTCCAACTATTGAGACATACTGCAGTACCCAATATGCCAGAGCACTGTAACTGTTAGTAAATGATGACTTTTTAATGGGAAACCCTGTACATGTTAAAAATATGATACTCTCCCTAATCCTGTGTAGCTGGAGACATCTTATGCAGATCATGAAGATTTAGAAACCTCTGAAAAACAGATGTGCCAAGCAACCTACTAAAAGCAAGCATATATTGAATTTATTTATTAATTTATATGGTGCCCATCTCAAAGCAGAGTCCATACAGAATAAACAAAAATTAAACCAAACTGGGCTCAGTGCCAAGAGAAATCAGCTATACCAATAAAAGTGGGGGAGTGTACAAGAAAACTATTCCAAGAAGATGTATGTGTGTCTCCAGATACTGTGCTTGGTGGACACACCACAGTATCAACCGTGGAAATAAGAGAATTACAATTTACAATAAGGATGCTAATATTTGAGAGTGGGAGAGAGTAATTTTGACAGAATTAATTTACAACTATGGAAAGCCACAGAACAGAGGCAATTACAGTGGAAGAAATACAAAGTGTTTGAGTTTGGAAAAAAGATGGAGCATATATACCATCACACAACTGCTACATGATTTCAGCTCTAACTATTGATCATATCCCATTTTATTCTCTGCTCAAAACATGTAAAGAAGAGGAAAATATTGCACATATCATGTGAAGGCTTTCTGGTGGGTATTCTCTCAAATATACATAACTCCTGTTCTGTCACTACCCTCTTTCCCATATTTTATTTATAACACATCAGGGTTTTTAGTCCTTTTTAAAATTTTGATGATTTAGATGAATAATGATGAGGTAGCTGCCTAAATACAGAGCTACTATGAAGAAATGCCTCTGAGATCTAGACAGAGGACAACAGAGAAGCACACTTCATTTTTAACAGGCGCAAAGATAAAGCCATACAATTAAAATGGCTTTTGGATGCAGCACCTCTCTTGATTCTGATTCTTATTCATGATTATGTTTGTTTTTTTTTTAATCCATACCACTCACAGGGTGAGGTTTAAACTTTTTGTTTTTTTTTTTTTCCTTAATTCTTCCTCCCGGGATAGCCCAATATCAGCCCTGTTTATGACACATGACATTTTACATTTATTCAGTGAAGCCGTTTCCAGCAATTCTCCTGCCCTCCCAGTCATCTACACAGTTTTTCAGAGTTTCTGCCATGCAATCCCCTCCTCATAAAGCTAACAACAACTTCAGCAACAGGTTCAGATTTTTCACCATGGAATAAGATTTTAAATCAGATTCAACACTCAAATTCTGATTATAGAAAATTATACCTTTTCTTTGATACCTAGTAGTTTTGATCTATTTAAGATAGATCAAGTTCTACTGAATTGTGTTACGGTGATACCACCAGAAGCATCAATGCTACTGATACTGAGCCAAGAAAAAACATAAACAGAGTTGAAGCATGAAAAAGGTATGTGTTATAAATAAACGTGGAGGATGAATAGCAATCAATAACATGTGACCTAACTGAATTAATTTTACATTGCTTATAATATAAATACAGTAAGAAATATAATTCTGGGAAAAAAAATACTTCAATATGTAATTTCTAAATACTGTTTTCAAAGTTTTTCCAATTCATTTAGCATTTTGAAAATTGCTAGCTAAATTCTGTAACAATATGATGAATTTAATTAATCTCTTACAAACATAATATAAAGGAGCACACTATTCCAGATTTCTTCTTTATTATTATTGTAAAAATCTTTCAAATTAGTAGGTAGGACAGTAAGTCAAAATCTTTGACACAACTGCATGAAGCCTTCACAAGTAACATTATTTCTGGTTCCATATATTTATACCTATATCTAAATATTCATTTCAAATTAATTTCATTAATAATGTTACATTCCAGAGAAGCAAACTTTCCTCCTGCCTCACCAGGTACAGTACCCACATACCCACATGTGCAAAGAGAATCATACACACTAAAACCATTTATTCTCACAGAAAAAAAATTTTAGCACAATACAACTTCAGCTTCTATGATTAGAAAATATTTTCCCTTTCACATTAATACAAATCTTTTACAGATTTAGATCACACTTGAATCCTGAATTGGCTTTATCAGCTGCTTATACTTCTAATTATAACACACAGTTTTCATTCGCCCTTTAAACAGCTATAGCAAATTGGGATACCATTTTCTCTCCTGGGTGCTTGCTTCCAGAAAATCACCATTTTCTGAAAGTTTCAGCCACAGAAAAAGTTCCCTAACAATCACTGTATTCAAAGCACAGTACTAACAGTGTACAGTAAACACAGACTGAGATTACACCTTAACCAAGGAAGAAAAAAGTAATGGCTAACTGCTCACTTAACAAAATTTAGTTTTATGTACCAAATCAGGTTTGTTCCTCCAGAAACACACACTGTTCTGATCATGTAGTTAGCATCATATGTCTGTAAGCATAGACAAGGGACATGAATTAAGGTTAGGAACTTAATTCTAATATTTCCTAACTTTGAAGTTACTAGCTTTGCAACTTCAAGACATTAATGAAATTCTCTCTATGCAATACTAAAGCACATATCTGTTAAACTGATTTCAGTGCCAGTGAACAAGTGATAAATCAGAAGCACACAGTCATGAAAAGCCATTCACATGCCAGCTGTGATGACTACTGTGGCATTTGCCATAGTTTACAGGTTGGAATTGCTATTTATTAACATTAATTTCACAACGTGCAACCATTTTTTAAGGCATTTTCCAGGGTCAGCTCTTGTACTAAGTAACTTAAACCTGTTTTCATATGGAGTCTGTTCAAAATCTCATTACTGAAAATGGAAACAGTTCAACTGATGTGGGTTAAAAATCAATGGATTTTGCAAGAATGTCCATATTTCAGAATGCATAAGCTACAACTCAGCAAGGTACTTGGATATGTGCATATAATTGCATACTAATGGTCCTTTGGTTATCAGTGGGAGTGCTGATATTCTTGAAATGAATCAAGCACACCTATAATGCCAAGTAGGAATTCACACAAATTTACAGAAAAGAAAGAGGAGAGGAAAGGTTAGACATGTGATAAGCAATGCATCTGTTATTTTCTTACAGGCTATACAGAAGAAGAGTATTAGAAAATGGTAAAGGAAAAGAGTTCAAGAACACATATTCAAGATGCATATAAAGCCTATAGAAAGTTTCTTATTCTATTTTCCCCAAAGGTTCAGAGAGAATTTTTCTGCTGCCAAAGCTTGCAGCTTAACAACACATGGGAATCCAACAACTTGAGAACAACTCAGCATCAGAAAGATAACGCTTGTCAGTGAAGTTCAAAGCAGTGGAATATAGAATTATTCCTTAGATTTGTCCTTTGGTTGTTTGGTGAAAAACAACAGCTGACATTTAACTCCATGCATAACACAGCTGAATTCATTTCGACCAATGACACAGCAAACGTGTCAATATAATCCACTGCATTAGAGTTGGGACCAAGTCTGTAAAACCTCATCCATGTGACTAATCTGACCAATAGAATCTAGATTAAAGGATATGCACACACACATACAGAAACAGCATTTAGGGTTTCAAACTAATCATCTTAGAGAGAGATAATGTTCGTATCAAGATCCAAACTTCTAGGGCACTCATTAGAAGCAAACTGAAAAACTCTAAGGGTTTGACCATTAGCATGCTGGCACATAACTCTCTTTGTGAAGTAATCAAGCTCTCTTTCAGAATTATACGATCATCCCTGTGTATACCATCCTAGCTCTTAAAATTTGCAAAAGCTTTCTAGCTTTTCACTTACTGCTTTTCTGGGGTTTATCAATTGCTCTTAGTTTCTTGGCACACCTCCAAACCCATCTGGCTAGTAGTATGAACCCAGCGATCTTGACATCAAAAATTCTATCTTAAAAAGCCAAATACCTTTCTTATGGTCATGAGCAGTAGAAGCTTTCAACACACCAAATCACTCTCTCCTGCAGCACACACACATAAACACACAGAAAAAAAAACATGGTCTTAGCATAGCGCACACACAAAGACCCTACTGCATTTTGTTTGCTGTCACTCTTAACCTCACTATTTTAAAACCAATGCTTCCTATATACAATAGTAATTGGAAATGGCCTTCAACAGTCTCCCAAGAACACAATCATATTATATAATGATATCTGAGAATTAGCAAGACACAGTATCACCTTGTTTATCTGTAACTAAAGGAGTATGATGAATGAGAAAGCCTGATACTAGCTAATGCCTTTCTGACCACCAAAATTCACTAAATGGATGATCCTAATTGCTTCACAGTGCTCCTGAAATACCGTATTCACAAAACTTTCCTTTTATAGTCTATATAGACAGTCCTATTTAAAAATAAAATCCATTTGCATTTACGTCAGGCCTTACTGTAATGAAATTCTATCCTTATTGTAGATATGGGCACACAAAATATGGAAGTGATGTTACAAACCAGGATTTTCACTTACATAAAATGCTGTTGTAAGGGAAATCTGACATTTTGGTGAAGTAATCAACCTTAAACTTAGTGACAGGTAGGACACTAACCTGACCACTGCCAATGTTCAGATAACATATAACTGTTTAATTGTACATAATTTCTCGTTGAACTATTTTTTTACATGATTCATAGTAATGATAAACCTTATTTAACACAGAACATGTAACTTTACTTTTTGCCTTTCTACACTGAACTGAATTTAAGGACCAAAAAAAAACATATATATGTTTTTATGTCCGAAAGTGCAAATGCTCTCTGTAGCTGAGATCCATGTTAAAAGGTGCTGTAAGCATTAATTTATTAATTGCTTTAACTGGCACAGAGAAATGAAGCACCTTGAGGTTTCCCAATTCTAATGAGATCTCCAGTGCCCAGCATTTAGCTGTCAGAACAAACTTACCATAAATTGCAGCTTGCACTTGTGACACACAGTCAGAAGCACCAGTTTTCTTGAAGATGGAACATGTTAGGGATTCCACTGCACCAGCTGTTTTGCTACTTAACCTGTTTTTCCTTGCAAGGGAGAAGGTTGCTGCTCTCCCGTGCCTTGAGCACACTTGGATCTGCAACTGCTGCATAATGAATACGCCTGTTGCTGCCAAGGTTCAGAAAACATTTGGGCACAGGTGTCGGTTCCTTGTCAGTCTCCAGGGCCAATAAATGGAATCTCTGCAATGTAAAATGAGACAATACATTCACAAAGTCATTATGTTTTCCCAGAACATGCAAAGCTCCAAAATAAATGCATTTCAAGCCTTGTAACACCCCCATGTTCATAAGGCTCATTACTGTTTTTAATTTTGCTTGCTGCTTATTTACTGTTTACTTTCTTGCTTTACTGCCCTGGTGAAATTGCTCTTAATTGATGCCTTAAATGGAAAGAAACAAAAAAAAGGAAAAAAAGAGGAACACAATTCCAGAGATGCTTGGTCCCTAACTAATCCTACCACAGACTCACTGCTGCCAAAATGGCACCATATTAAAAGGTTAAAAGAACTTCTTCCAAGTTCCTGTATCCTCTTTAATCTCTCTTGTCAATCTTTTAAAGTGGCTTTTTGGCAGTGAAAGTAGCCATCTCTGTCCTGTGACAAAATACTTTCGACAGAAGAGATGACCTTACAAGCAAAATGATGATGTCTCTCTAATGACTGCAGCTGTCTTAGCTTTATTTTCATAGGAACAAAGTCCCTCTGAGGAATGAGAAATACTACAACTTTTCTCTGCAACTAAATTTTTTATCCCCTATAACAGCAGGATTATCAGCAGACTCTCATACATTAGCTTTCCCAGGAGGCCTTCCCCCTGATTCCTTACTAATTTTTGAATAGCGCATTGCCCAAGACACAAAGCCCCACTGCCACATGTGGCACAAAAGCTCCATTTGGTTTTGTTCTTATTAATGAATCATATTCTTTTTATATTGAAAAAGCTCCACCACTCTTGAAAACCCTGCTGAATATCTGGAAGCTGCTTGAGTACCCCAGCATAACCTGAAGCCATCTCCAGTGATAATGCCACCAGCTTACATCTATTGGCTGCTCAGCCTCAGAACATTTCAACAAACCCAGTCTGTCCCACACAATTTGAGGATGCTTATCCCACACATCCTTAAATTGGCTTGAAAGAACACTTGTCTAGACTAAGTTCCATTCCAGCCAAAATTCCAGCCTTAGGACCAGGCTATTATAAAACAATCCAGAGGAATGCTATTTCTTCAGGTAATATTGTCATCCACTTCATTCCAGCCTAAGGGTCTGCTTTTGGTTGTTTAGAGCTGCAAAGAGCAACCCTTACATCACTCTGAAATTGATATAACAGAAAAAATGTCCACGATGCCCAGAATCCAACCCAGTTCATGGAGCCAGTATGAATTCAGCATTACCTTCAAACTTCAACTCATACATTATTCTCTCCCACAAAAAAATGACAGATTTTCAGATTCTCAATTTTACGCATTATCAATGGCCCTCGAAAGTACATAGCAGGGTCAGGAACAGAAGATGCCACAAAATCTGCAAAGCACAATCCAGCTGCATCCCAACATACACACAGGATGTCAAGCACTCCATTAAATACAACCCACAAGTAAAAACATAAGCAGTAAAACAGGTACATACAGCTGATGACAATAAAGAATGGTATACAGTTATTCATTTCCTTCACCAGAAAACAATCAGCAAAAAGACCAATGAAATATCAGCCATTCCTCAGCCACCATTTGGTTTATCCCACTCTAAATCCTTTTGTCTGGTGACAGCATAAATGACAAGATCAGAAACGATGGTTTCCTCAGGAACCATCAGAAGCAAAGCGAATGGAGAAGGTTTTAAGAATAGAATGATGCAAAAGCATACATACTCTGCTGTTTCAAGGAAATGTAAACATAAATGTTATTGATAAAATTAAACAGTGAATACTCTCTAAGCAGCACACAAAAAATGGATTTTTTATACCATCTCTATCCACAAATACTGGGGAAAAAAAACTTTAGGCTGTACCAGGCAGCAATTGCTGAATTACTTCTCAACATCTGAGACAGTTAGCGGAACTCACAATAATTGGGTTTTGCATATGAAATAATAATTGGCTGCTGAGGTATATTCAGCTTCATGAGACAAAACAAGAAGTTGCAGAACTGTGATTTCTTCGGCCTACCAGAGAAAAATGTCCTATCAGCCCCAACAGCGTGACTGGTTAAATGCAGAGGCACATGTGAGTTATCACACACACAATCCACACTTGTGGAAAAACCCTACAAGCCCAGGACATCTTTAATACAACAAACACTTTGGCATATTTTATGTTGACTACTAAAATAGAGATGTATCTACTGACAGTCACCACATAATTTCGAGGTGCTCTAGAATTTGTACACCCTAATATTCGTCAGTTACCTAATATTAATTCTTACATGTATCGGTATCATTTTATACAACTATAATTTATATAAACTTCAAGTAAATGAAAATTAATAAAATTGAATTCATTGGAAAATTTTGTTGTTCTAAGACTAATTTAATAAAATCTATAAAATAAGTATAATTGATATTACTAATAAAAGCTTCTTTTTGAAGTTAATTCAGAATAATTTTCTCTTTCAAAATTACAACTTCTAGTAATTTTCACAAGCAAGTCAACATTTCAATCATGCCTCATTTCTAAATATTAATCTTGTTTTAGCTGGTTTTCAAATGGATTTTAGTTCCGTGGCTTAAAGTGAAAAGTATTTCAGATTAGCTGACAAAAACAACAGTCTTTTACAAAAGCAAGCCGTTCCTTTGCAGCTTGCAAATTACTCAAGCATATTTCTTGAGAAATAAAATGCAGAGGGGCCTCTTACATGAACAAGGTTTGCTGTACAAAATAATAATGGGGCTTAAATCTGCAACCATTAAAACTAATTATTCATCAGCTATGATTTAATGGTAATGCAGGATTGCTAATAGCAGCTTTCAAAAAATTTATTTTTTTAATGGAAAGGTATAAGTATGAAAATTGTTAAAATCAAAGTCAAGATTTAAGAAATCTGTTTTGAGGGAGTACTGGCAAAAAAATCACATGCTGCACTGCTACAAACTGTGTGAGGCAGCAAACGCTATGCTTTTTAAGAACACATTTTCAGTTATTACTATAAAATCGTAATTAGATAGTAAATTACAATGTTAATATTCACTTTGAACAAATAAGTGTATGTAGTTGTAGGACTGGGCATTATTATGGTAGCGCAGGGACCTATTCGCCAAATAAGACAAAGACTTTCTTCATAAAAGTTATTCCATTTTGTAGTTTCTTCTTATGAACTTGCACGAAATGCTAGATTTTTATGTGCACTATTTGCTGAAGTCATCTTCACCAACATCAAAATCTATATTTCCCTTTGGGGAAGTGCCAAAACAAGCATTATTCTCATCTGGTTCCACTATCCAAAGAATACAAAGAAATGAAAGAATCATTTCCCCCCATACAGAGAAAAGATTATGTAAATGAAATGACAAACTCTGATCAGTTGTACAGGAACTTTAGCATTTCTTTTTTTCATGGGAGGGGAAAAAGAAGCTCTAATAGCTTACATGAATCACTACGATATACTCTAATATACTAGTGATATATTATACTCTACATGTAACTATATATATTACATATACATGTTAATATAATGTTAATAATATAATACTACAATAATATACTATAGCATACTATAATTTTTCAATAACATATATTCCCCATCTAGAATGTCAGTAATATATAAAAATAACAAGTAATTATTTAGCTTCAATTACTTCTGTGAGATTTTTCCCCTACCTTTTCCACATTCAAGAAGCAATTCATGTTGTAGTCAAAGAAGTTATTTCAGAAAATATACAAAAATAGTTTATTTCCCAGCTTGTAAAGGAGAAATGATTAAAAATACGCTACTCATTATGAAAAATCTTTTTCAATACATTTCACTTATCTACTGCTTATGCAAGCTGAAATTTTAGAAAGTGTCTGAAAAGATGTTAGAACACTGTTTAACGATGAATCTTCGTAAATTATATTATGGACACAAATTACATTTTTAATTATGATTCAGTAATCTCTAGAAGAGTGATAGACTTCACTACACATAGTAGCATGTGCATAATGTCTTGTAAGAGAAGCATAAGAAAGTATGTTCCATACACGTTTGGAATTTAAGGAATAACCACCTTCCAGTGTCAGAAACCAACTATACAGGAACCACATTCTGCACAGAAATGTGGTAGGCCTGCAACTGGACAAGTTAATTATACTTCTGGCTAAAAGCAGTCCAAACCAAAAGAGTCTGATTTTAAAATTACAGGGACTGATTGACTCTATTCATGGCTTTAGAGCATCAGGATACATGGATGAGCAAGCAGAGAGGAGGTAATGCTGCCAAAAGGTGAGTGATAAGTACATTTATCATATATACAAATTTGAATTTGTATAATCCTTCTTTGCTGTATGTCCACAAGAATTCTTTTTTGGATTATTGAAAAAATTGATGCCTATGAGCGTGCTATAGAGGTACAGTCATGAGTCTTGCAGACAGTCATCTAGTAAAAAGAGGAAAAAAACATTTCTATTGAAAAAAAATCTCAAATCACTGGTAGAGATGGCAAATAAACTAATCTTCATCAGGATACTTATAACTGCACACAAAAATTTGAGGAAGGCCAATTTATACCAATTAAACATTTGATCTGGATTGCTTACAGTAACTTTCCCATGACTTCAGTTTATCTCTGTATTTCTCTCCTTGTTGTAAACTAATTGAGAACAATACTTCATATTTCACAAAGGTTAAAGAAGCCCTCAGAGGGGAAGTAAAGTTATTATTCTCAGCTAATAGAATACTCAGTATCACTAAAGATTAATTACTACTATTTTGGGGTCTTCTTACAGACCAATAAACTGACAAGCAACGAGCACATACAGAGAAAATAAAGAGTAAAATCAGTACGCATATATTGTGGCTCTTATCACAAGATGAGCAAATAATCTCAGTTATTCCATTGTTTTCTCACAACAGTCACAATGATATTTCTCTGGGCCTAATTCTTACAAATTGCTGATATATCTTTACCTATAATATGCAAGGAAAGAGCAAGCAGGAAAATCCAAATTCTTAACTGTGTTTGTACAGTTGACTACTTGGATAACCACAATGAATGCTCTAATTCTTAAGCAAAAAGAAGGTTCGGTTTTTCTATGTTCACTGTCTGAATTGCCAGACGATTCACTGTCTAAATTGCCATGGGGTTGGTTCTGTTTAAGTAATAGCATTCAGTCTACTAGGTGTTTTTTTTGCCAAAAGGCACCACTTCTCTTACAGAGCAGTCATTTTCCTTATGGAGGTGCCATGCTAAAAATTGAGCCTACCATTTTTAATGCCACAAGGTATTACATGGAATTCCCACACTGAATTGGAACAGTTCCACGTATGAACTCAGTTTATGCATCTTGATTTATTTTTACTGCATCTCAACCTTCCAAAACATGTATTGTTTATTTGACAGACAGAATAAGGCAATTGCTGCCTGCTCCTGTGCTTCTCAGAAGTTGTAAGCAATGCCATCTGGAGCAGACTATTAGCTGGAAAGTTGCCAAGAGGCATTCCATTAGCTTCCTAGGGAAAGAGGTCTTGTGTCGTGCACAGGATAATGCTTTTTGGAGGCATGGCAACCAATGAAACAAGATCTTATGAAGCCACAAACCATTGCAGTAAATGTTAGGATTTTCAAAAACTTGCATTATTTACCATTTTCCCACCCCAAAGACAAGGAACTTTTATGACTGACACCATTTTGGCTAATATTGCGTGCATCTTGAAAGTATCACCCAAAAGACTTTACTGTACGCTGTTGACAAAAGTTAGAATAGAAACAATATTTTCAAGCTCAAGTACATCATCCTGTTACAATTGGCAATGGAAACAGATTTCTTGATATAGTTTGGCAGTGTGAAATGACAATAAGATTTCAAGCCACAAAAATGGCTGAAGGAAAAAAGCTGTTGAAGAAGAGAAATCACACATCAGCATCATGATAACATGGTGATAGAAGCTACAGTAAATACATAGACTAATATTTAGCTGACTCAATTTGCTCTTGCTAAATTAAAAAGGCAATGATCCATTCCCCCTAATTCTGGAAATATATGGCAAAACATTACATTTACCTAAAAGCCCAAGTTGACTTTAAGCACTATTTATTTCTAATTGGAAACCTCATTTCAGACTCTGGCTTTTTGTTTTGTTTTGTTTGCTTGTTTTCCTTTTCCAATACCATCATACTATGAACAGAGAATTAATCCAGATCTATCAACTGATCAGTTCCTCACAAAGCTGCCATCTTCTTGAGCAGCATCCACTTCCATAGAAGATAATAGGCTGCAAGTATTATTTTGTTGCAAGTGAAGAGTTACGGAAATTAATCATTTGTTTATTTATCGCTTTCTATTTAACCTTTGAGCTAAAAGGAAAGGGTTCATAGCCATTACCATGAAAGTACAGCTTTTCTGGATTATTTATTTATTTCCCCTGATAAAGGTCCAGTGAGAGCAGGTGCCCCAGTCTCCACCATCATCTAAAGAGGAAATAAAGTAAAAGCTGCTTCAGTCTCTGGATTGATGTGGGAAGAAATCTGTTTGGCTTCACCTTGTTAGCAAAGCAGATATATTGAAAACCAGAAGTTATTTCTGTGGATTTACACAGCAAAATAAAGTGTGGAACAACTCTGGTGAAAAAACACATTCTGTTAAAGGCATCTCAATATTCATTCATTGAGCAACTCCTTATTTCTGGACTGTCAGATTAACTAAGCCTGGCATAACTGTTAGCAATTTCCTTTCCTAAAATAAAGAAAATCACAATAGGATGTTCTAGGCATGTATGTCTGCTAGCTTTGGGCAGCACTGACATCAAACAATTTCACCTTAAGTATTAGTCCATAATTGAGCCCCAGATCCCAAATACGAACAATGAAACTATTTTCATTAAAAGCAAAATTCACTGCCAATAAAAGAAAATCTGAGTTCACGTTAAGGTACTAACTAAGGTGGAAAACACAAGACTTTGGAAATGAGGAGATACCATGATTTAGCTTGTACACATCATCTCATTTAAGGCTGATATGTCTAGATGTAGTCTTTCATGGCATTTTTCCATGCTGTAGAATATCCTGAAAGGTGGATTTTATATCAAAATCATTATGTACAATGTCCACATACTGCATCTCCACATTCTACACATTTAATAGCAATTCTCATCTTCTAAGACACACGGCTGAGTTGTTCATTAAGCAATTTTTAAAGAGTTTTATGGCCTCATGAACAATATATTTTTTTTGTGGAAGCAGACTAAATTGTTGTATGCTGTGATAATTACACCAAACTAATTGTAGGTAAAATTAGCAAGGGGTCAGACCAATTTGGTTTCACAAGAAAATATATGCTTAGCTTACACCTTAAGTGATCTTCAGAAAATTAATCAAGTAAAACTGAGTCTCCTTAAATCAACATACATCGTTTTCTGTACATTCACTGTGAAACAGGAAGTTTTAACACTGCTTTGAAAAATGTAACTTACTAAATGTTTTTTTGATTATCATTTTGGTTTAAATTACCAATTAACTTTACCCTAGAGAATCAAACAACATGAGCCTTTTCCACTTTAAGGGTACATTAAAATGATACTCAAACACAGCAGGTAGAGAGAAACATCGATAACACAAGTATGTTTTTTAAATCTCTTTTACTACCAGCTATAACATTGCTCCAATAATGGTCTCTAATATTACGATACTCACATAAAATTTCTTTAGATTTCCTGTTTCTATAGTGATACAAGTTCTCCAGACAATGTAAAGTCCATTGTGAAGCTCTTATATAGATGCCTTTGATGTTTCAAGTACATCATGGAAGTGGTGTAAAAGAAATGCAGCCGCTATTTGAGTCAGTAGTGTTACTGCTGTGCTCTCAAACTCTGCTCCAGAGGTTTAGTTCACCTTTAAAAGAGTAGACTAGGTGACCTAAGCTCCAAGCAACTAGACTGAACTCTACTTGAGCAAATTTCACACAGAAGGAGCAGTATACTCCTCAATTTTTCCTCAATTTTATCATACATAGATGATATTTTGTGATTTACAGCACAACACCTCGGATACTCAGTTACATACCAATACATATTAGCATTTCCTGAAGGCCTAGAAAACTTCTCTGTAACAGGCATTTCAATTATTTCAATTGAAGAGATTGCAAGTTGGTGCAAAACAGTTACTTTATTTTCCAGCAAGATACCGTCCCCAATAACATTTTCAGATATATGTTTATGAAGAAATTATTCTTTCAGCAATCTTATTCTGATTGCATCATGTAAAATATTAAGCATATAACACCAAGGGTAGCATTATACACATAATACTAATGTTTACAAGAGTATTTAATATGCAATGGAATGAATTGAAGCAACTTCACAAAATAAATAAATAAATAAATAGTTTAGACCAATTATTTTAATTCAAAGTCCCTCCAAAGTGTTAACTAAAATTCAGTTTTTCCCAAAACAAGATTATACATAAGTTGCTCCAAAAATAATGCCTCCTGTTTATTCCCTTGAAAAATACAACATCTACAAAGAACACAATAACACTCTTTGATAGAGCAAATTCTAAGCTACAAAACACTATTTTCCAACACAGTCACCAGCATTAGCTATGTAGTTCCTCCAGCAGAACAAAAGCCTGCATGCTGCACGTGTAATAATCAGCAAGCATTGATGAATGACGATAGGTAACACTTTTTTGCATATGGAGGTATTCAGTGACACAACTTTGCAACTTCTTGCACTTCCACATCAGACTCCATTTTGCCAGAATACACCTTTGCTGATTTGTGACATGGCAACAAAATGGAAAAGAATATCAGTGGGGAGGTTCAACCTCTACTGTCATACTACCAACATCTACCTCTGACACTGTGGGCCAGCATAAGAAAATAGGAAGTACAGCCCTCATACTTTTGAATTTTTCAATGCAAAAAAATTGTTATTTTGATCAGTTGAAGCAAATACCTGACTTCTGAGTTATTATAAAGGTACTTCCTTTGTACCTCATGGACTTAATGATAAACACTGCCAAATTTTTATTTTTGCTGACATAAAGTATTCCTTGTGGTTATGAATTAGCACAAGTACATTGTCTTTGCTGGTCAAAATACCAAAAATGTCACATTTACAGTGACCATCTTGCTGAAGGGCTGAAATAGCTCTTGTTGCTCTTATCCCTTTCATAACATTTCTGTGAATTCGGACATAGTGCTTTTTTGCCACTCATACACTTCATTGTTATTAGCAAAAGATATCAAGGCAAACAAAAGACTGAGCACTTTAGAAATGCAGACCCAAGCCTACAATGTTTTTTGCTATCTTATGGGTGCCTGTGTGCCCATTTATAAAAGATTACTTAGGGAGATAACAAGAGTTCATTTGTAGGGTAGTGGACTGGAAGCCAGGAAATGTATATGATATTGAGAAAGTCAATTGCCTGCTGGGTGTCTTTGTCTTCCCCTTATCCCATGAACTCTATGAAGCAGAGATTCTTTTAAATGAATAAATCTGAGAGGTGCCGCCTAAACTGTGGCCGTCAATGAGGCACAGCAGAGACAGATCTGTGGCAGATTCACAGAGGTCCTCTGGTGAAGCAGCCACAGTGGTGGAGGAACCCTCCACGCACTCACTCACACCTGCAGTGGCAGAGGAGAAATGAATGGTACTAGCTTGCATTACAGCAATAAGCACTAATACAAGTGAAGAGACCTGAAAACACACGTTAAATATCTCACTCTCATGCTTATCAATGTCAATGCACCTGTAATATGGATAACCCATTCCCTCACCTCGGAAGAGAAGTGTGTCACACACAAGAAATGCGTGGACACTGAAATCTGCCTCAGAACAGGCTACTTACAGCTTAAGGAGCAAAGATGATGCTACAAAGACACACAACATTTATTAAATCTTTAAACATTAGCTTCAGCAAAGTAGCTACAAGAAATGCCCTCAGAGATAGAAAATCTAAGAAAAATAGTACTGGCATCTAATTACAGCAGTAGAGTTTGCTGCTTTTATCTGTAATTGGACTGTATAGTCTTTCATTCTAATTTACTTTACATCTAAACTGTGATAATCAAGACAAGCAGAACAGAATGGCTTGTAACTGGCTATAGCACCGACACCAGTTAATGCCTAATTATAACAACTAAATTAAAGAGGGGACTGTAAAGAGGTTGACTATCAGTTTGAAGCATTTAATTCTGTGGAAAGAAATAGAGATTTTAAATCCTAAGTAAAAAAATCAATATTATGGCTCATTATATTGATATTGCTAAACAGATTAATGAAATTAAGTATTTTATGTTTTTGTTTTTAAAGAAGTTTTATCATGATGTAAAGATGGCTTCAAACAAAACAAGACCACAACAGAGAAGGAAGTTCACATTCCAGACCACTTTATAAAGCAATCTGACCTGGAAAAAAACAGTAGGTGGAATCTACTTTCCCAGGATATCTCTGAGGGTTGCAGAATATGTTACATGACTGTGGATTTACTGCAGGACTCTAAAGAAGTGTACACATGGTATAAAACAAAGAAAATCCAGGATCCCGGGAAACATTTTGGTGTAAATCTGACTTTTAATTAAAATATTTTTGAAAGTTCCAAATACAAATTAATTATCTCAGAAAGACAGGTTAACTGAAAAGAATAATGTTTCCTGTCAGAACGCGTGCAAGTAAGGAAAAGGAATTTGGAAATGCTCAGCACCAATGAGCTCTAGCTAGCATAAATTCTAAACAGACTGTTTTAGGAATTACAATGTAAATTGGCCATCTACATGTTGAACTGGGTATATAAGAATTCATCTTCTGGGATATGAAAAAGGAGCAGGAGAAATAAAAATGCTTGCAGTTAGTGCTCTTACTAACACATTCTGTAGTACTCCAGTAGTAGGTGAGTGAGTAAAGTAGTGGGAGTTCATGGTGCATGGAGCATGATTTAATCCATTCAGTATCGTTGATAGAAAACAGAAGAGAATGATAAGGGGAAAAAATGAAAACATTAAACTTATTAGACTTACAAACTTAACAAAAATAGGTATCTGCTTTCATATAAGATTCATTAGCACTTTTAGCTTCAACATTTATAGATGACCCCAAAGTTGGTGGTTCTAAAGTTCTAAGCCATGTATACTCTTCACATGCTCATCACAGAGCCCATTTGCTTCTACCGTTTTAGGAACTTTTTGCCAGCTCCTAAAGTCACTAATGCAGAGACCCAGCTCCTTCAGGAAGCAAGGCTTTTGCTGAAGGCTTTTGTCTTTGTCCAGCTTTAAGGTGCATTGACACATTTAAATTTTGTCCATTTGCAAGTAAATTTAGAAAAGAGTAGAAGTCCTTCTAATTTCTGTTCTGAGTTTTCATGAAATTCATCATGTCCATAGAGCAGAATGTCCTCACTTGGTACGATGCACAAACCAGGTAACATTGCAGCTGGTTCAGTGTGACCTGCACAAGTCATCCAATCAACCTGAGAGTCACTCCACAGTCCTCACAGCAGGAGGGTCCCTGTGGGGGTCATTGCCAAGATAGGCTATTCCCATACAGCACAGTAAAAAGGAGCTGCAATATACGCTTTGTCACCAAAGTGCTAACTGACTGGCTATCATGATATGCTACTCTGAAATAAAACATATTGTGACTGCTAGATCAGAAAACACAATGTTCTTAGCACTGATGTTTCTGATAAGTTGGATACTGAAAAAGAAAGGTATTGGTGCTCTTCACTGCTCCTCCACATTATGAATTCTTGCTTCGAATAGAAGTGCAACAATTGAAGTTTTTTATATCTTAAGTCCCTGTTGCTCCTTTTTTAATTATTAGCAGGCAGATAGAAGGAATTTTCATCTTTTCTTGCTTGTACACAAACTGTAGAAGTACTGAGATAGAATTCCCAGCATTTCATATACAAATTAAAAAAAAAAAAAAACAAAATGTGTACACCCTCAAATTGTACATTGTTGATCGATAACCTGCCATGTTTTAAGTATGCCACCAACCACCTTCCTGCACATCAGATACCCAAATGCAGAAGAGCCACTTCCTTCAAGTGACAAAGGCTGAAAACATTCCAAAAAAATTTTACATGAGATGTGCTATGCAGTAGTAATAACTTTATCCATGCATCATCTTGTAAAATTCAAAAACATTTTATAAATGAGGAAAGGGCCTCAGGACAGCATCTATAACAGATATTTTAATGACCCTAAGATGAAGACAAGTTCAAAGTAATCCTGAGCCCCAGGTCTGCAACCAAACTCAAACTCTAAGTAGTTGCAGCTCTGAACACTGGCCTGCGTTTCCAAGTCCTGGATGATCTCTATTGCATTTAATTACTATCAGCAAAGATAAAAAGAATATTCATATTTGATGTTAATAGAGCCTCTTAAAAAAACTACAAATGCTATCAATGTTCATAGATACTAGTGGGTTTGGGTGCTATAGCAGTAAGAGTGACCGATCATGTAAAGTGATATGTCAAAATGGTAAAAACAAAAGGGAAAAAAATCTGCTATGAAGTTAGATGCTCTTTTTTTCCCTCCTCCCCTCCACCCCAATTTCGTTTCTGACTGCACCTGCAGAATTCCATATCAAGCACAGATGAAAAGAGTGAATGGAATCTCATCCAAATTTATTAATGAAGATAGTCCCCAGGTGAATAGTAATACTATCCATCTTTTACAGGCAGGCAGATACAACAGTTTAAATTACTCAGAAAGAGTGGTTTAAAGACTCTGCCAGATTAAAGGTTTATTAGATTATGATATAGGCCTGGAAGCAAGCACCAGCCATTTCACACACCTGAAAAAGCAAATGTGAAAGTACATCTATAAATTTGGAATGCAACTTCCTTTCTTCAGTGTCCAAACAAAACACAACAAAACAAAACAAAAGATTCACCACCATACTGAGTACCTGAGACATTTACACCATTGCTCTCGCATTTTTAAGAGCTCATAAATACGCCCCCTACCTACAGAGCCCCTAATTTGAAGATAAATATTTCTTTGAGAGCAAGCGAAGCAAACAGAAGCAGAGGATTCCTGCCAAGTCTGCAGACCCGTATTTGCAACTTAAATCATTCAAAGAAAAAGGTGTTCCTCATGGAATTGAAACATAAATGACAGACATCCTGAACTGTCACACCTGCTCTCCTGCTGCAAGATTCAAACCCTAAAGTGTCCAAGCCCACAAATCCTCTGCTCATTTAAACCCAGAGATGCAGACTATGCACATAGTTCCAGGACTAGAACATAAATGTAAGGGAAAAGCTTTTTTGGTTGTTTTAAAACAAAGCTAGAAACTGCTGCCTGAACAGTTCCGAAGATTCCACCTCTTAAAACATACAATGTACAGAAAGTTTACACCTCCCAGTGCTGCAGCAGCATCAGGAGTACCCGCATTCTCTTTAAAAACATGTAATCAGATCCTTCAACTATAACAAAGTGACTACCTCCTTCATTTTAGGAAAAGACACAAGTTATTTGACAGTCAACAGCATTGCACACTGCAAGATCTGTGCCAGCGCAATATCATCTTCATACATACAGTACATACCTTCAGAACCAGAAGTGACAGCATACTTTGTAAGCCCAGGATGACAATGGAACTACAGAGAAAGGTTTGCTTTGACTGCATGCCACCTTTGACTGGATGCCATTTTCTTATGTTTTTACCTGAACTTTCGTAATTTTTTCACTGGCAAGAAAAAAAAATGAATTTTTTTGCTTAGATTCACGGTATCTTCTGTGATGTGTGTTTTCATTCCCTATAATATTTCACATGATGTAACATTTATCAAAAATTCATCATGAAGTTTGGTCTGAAAAGACATTCTCTGCAGACACTTTTAAATCCATTTCCAGAATACGTAATTCAGTTTTGGCTTTCTCAAATTGCAAATCCTTCACTGACACCAAGAACACTCAGAAGTTCAGCATAAGATATAGCAAACATTCCATATTCTTGTCCCTCAGCACAGAAGTATGCTGAAGTTCTTGTGAAATAAAAAATAATAATAAATAATAGAGATTCAAGAATAGTAGTTATGGACAGCTTACTGGCTCTGAACAAGACAAAACAAAATGTATTCTATTATCATGAAAGGCTTTTTGATTAGAGGCTAAGTTTTGTTATAGACCTGTAAAGTAGATAAAAATAGGATTTTGACCCAGTTTTTTGCATCAAAACAATTTTGTATGTCATTAAATGGAATTAAAGTGTGGCAGCAGAGGTCAATGCTGCTATGTGCTCCAGCGCTAAAACACACAAAACATGTCATCACTTGGTGACTGGCAGAGCAAGCATTAAATTCAGGTGAAATTCTTAACTAAATATTCATATGTGGGTAAATTGGGGCATACTGTACCAGACATTTGCTCAAGAAACACCACCACCCCTGTGTGTATGTTACATAAAACATCTCACATTGTATGTAAGAATATAGATCACTATAGATAAAGGTCACTCCCACACCTTTAAACTACATTTAAACAGAGACAAAAAGATATCAGGTGGCAAAAGAAGGGAAGATAATGTGAAAAAGAAAAAAAAACAGTTTTCTTTTTGATAAAAGTTACATACAAAAATCAAACAATTCCCCTTGGCACTAGCTATTGCCACAAGTAAAATGACTACAAAAAAGAAAAACCGTGCTTTTAATACATGTAACATTACAACACAATCCTTCCAGATGTGCAGCAAAAATAATTTGAAAAATGCATCATAAATGTAATTCATTCAAAAGTTTTAACAAGGCACAGCATCATTTTCATTGTATTTCCAACCTCTGTTATTAAATATAACCAGAAAATAGCAGTAAAAATTAACCTAAAGCTTAACGGCTTATGTAAGAATGCTCTAATAAAAATGTTGCTGAGGTTACTGAACTGTACAATTAAACCCCTCCCACAAAATACTTTTCAGACTAATTTCATCTAAAGCTTATTCAGCAAACCAAAATGCCAATGCATTTCTTCAATTTCCACTTCTTTGAACCTGTTAATGTATGAATAAAAAAAGATTTATTTGTGTTATTAGCCACATATAACCCTCTTGTCTAAAAAGTAGCCTCAAATACAGAATTTCTGAGATACACATGAACCTACAAAATATCTAAAAGAACACTTTGATTTTCTTCTGCGAGCTATGTTTGATTTACATCAATTAGATCTTTCACATAAGGTATCATATAACAGGAAGGCTAATAACCCAGAAATAACCTCATTAAAAAAGACAGCATATCGGTCTAAGCAGAATGAACTCTAAGCAGAAAAATTAGTGACCTGGAAAGTAGCAGGAAGAGGTAATAGCAATACAGAGAAAAAATACATTCCCATTAGCTAGTCAAAAGTAGAAATCACCACCAATAAAGTAAAAATACAACAGAAGCATAAGGAGAATGTTCTAAAATATTTTTCTCTTTTGAAATTCTGTAACATAGAATGTATTTCCTCAAACTAAGGCACTGTCTAAAATTATTTCATTATTATTAGTTATTCCATGTAGTTTTTCTTTGTTTTTTCTTTTTTCTTTTCCTTTTCTTTTTTTTTTTTTTTTTTTTTTTTTTTTTTAAGGGCTTAAAACAGTCCTTGGCAGAATATTATTTAGCATTTATATTAAATTAGCAGTCTATGATTCCAAAATCTTTTAAAATAACTCTTAATAACATATTGACAAGATTTTCAGATTTAGATTTGGGAAATGTTTTCAAAAAAGAAGACACTTTTTCTTACTTCCTGTTTTTAATGCATTGTTAGATATGGAGCCAATTCAGATTAAATCTGTCAGTGTAAACGATAACAAGTACTGAAATCCCCAGCACAGTACAAAGTTTATCTTGGTTTTATCTGGCAAATTACCATATTTTACTTTCATTTCCAAACCCAATAATCATAATTTTTAATCCACATTACTAAAAAAGACAACAGCATTTCCACCAGATTAGCCCTCTTTTAGGCACCCATCTTTGAACCAATGATGCGTCAGCATCATTTTATCTAAGCTACATTTGGAGTACTTTGTTCCCTATGTCTGTAGACCACGACTGTTCATTTTTTCTTCATTGCCTTCAGATCTACGGCAATCTGTGGCCAATGTTTTCATTCACTGGGTACTTGCTAAAATAAATTATAGTATATATAGCTTAAAATCCATACAGAGAGAAGAGAGAAGGGAGATAATCTGTCCAAAGGCACCCTGTAAATGAACAGAGACACAGGGACACAAGTTCCACACATCCACTCTTACATGAGCTTTCTCCAGCAACAATGGCTGTTGTTACAGATGCTGCTATCATTCTGCTGAAGTGAGCTTGTATGCATATCACTTAGCACACAAGGCATATCAGAAACCATGTTTTGAGAAATTCATATTTGCAAAACTACAAAAGCTAGCGCTGTCAGAGGTAAAACATCCTCACTCTATGAACAGTGACCTTTCTGAGGAAAAAAAAAAAAAAACACAAAGAACAACCAAAAAAATAGATACATTGCCAAACAGTGATCAACTTTGAGGCAAAAAATAGAGTGTGAGATAGCAAATTTCTTGCTCCTAAAACCAAACTCCTGATCACTATTTTTGGAGAGATCTGCGAGAAATGTAGAGATTTTTTTGGACATCATAAAAGTTAACATGCAATGGGCACTTCATTCCCCCATATGATTTTTGAAGAAGATGTGGCTACTTTTAATTTATTAGAGAGCAGATTTCAAAAACTTTTTTATTACAGAGGTAGAAAGAGGAGCTATTTTTCCATAAAATATATGTAAATATAATTTATGAAAGACACAAATATTGCTGAAGGGAGGATAAATTGTTTCAGAACTTTATGTTCATAAAAGCAAGGAAAAAGTACATATTGCTTCAATACTTTTTCTTTCACATGTTGATCTCTCTCTCAGGTGACTGGAAGATATTCTCTGTATTCTGCTCACCCTATAAGTACAGTATGTTTACTGAAAGCAACTGTATGAAACTGCTAAAGGAAACAAAGCTGGAGCACATATTATTGCTGTTAGTAATCTGCCTGCTGCTAAAGGAAAAAGACAGAAAGAAGAAAAAACTCACAATAAATTACCGCCACTACCACTGGAATTAAAATATGCAAATCTTAAGGGAGTATTTCCTTCAGAAACCACAGAGATGGGCACAGAAATCTCAGTTATAACTTTCTATAATTTAATCTTTTGTTATATAAATTGATTCCTAAAGAACATCATTACAGAATTGCGTAATTCACAAACGTGAATCTGTTAGGTGTAAAGCAGAATTGAGTTGAAACAATGTTTCTCCAGGCTTTCTTTCTTTTTTTTTTTTTTTCTATACTGACATGAAAATAACAGGATAAATTTTGTTATTATATCATAAGTCCAAGAGGAGAAACCTATGAAAGAGAAGATACCATCCCAGCCCTGCAAACAGGTCACCTGTGTCAAAATGCCTATTCTCTTGCTGAGAGATGTTGAGATTCCAGTTAAGAACCTAATGCATTTGGAGCATTTAAAGCACTTTAATTCACCACAACTCTCTTCAACTGAATCAAAAATTTATACCTTTGATAGTGATTTGAAAGACAGCAGATAAAAAGCTCCTTCATGGTCTTGCATCTACCAGGCTTTGTTCTGTCACCATGTGCATTGGCATAAGGCCCAAGCAGGGCTGGTGACACAAGTAACAACTCAACATATAACTACTGATTGATAACATTTTAACTCAAAAAGGCCTTGTATAAATAATAAGATATTTTTCTTGTGAAGTGCTGAATGCCACTTGGTAGGATTTCCACTGTAAATTAGTAACTTATACTATCAGAGCTTGAGTAGTACTACAAAGCCATTGCTCTAAAATCCAAAAAAATGCTCAGCTGTATCTCAAAACTGAGTCATTCAACATGTAAACAAAGAGCATGAAGTATTAAAACAAGGAAAGAATTCAAGATAAGCCGGAAATGAAGTACATTCCTGAAAGGCATTCCTCAGCAGGCTGGCACCACACAGCCAAACCAGGCACTGGGACTCTGGAAGGACCACAAAACCAAGGACCCAAATAGAGCATTGACTGGGGGAATGTGCCAGCTACACAGCTGGGAACTTAAGCTGGAAAAGTTCAGACCGAGACTATTGGTTAAAAGGTGAAATGCTTAATGCTGATGTAGCAGACAACAGGAGGAAAATTAAGATATGTTCTACTTACACGATATGTGATCCAGTACAATTTCTTAGAAAGAACAATAATGCATAAACATTTAAAAGCAACAATTGGTCTGACACATCTCTGTGGAATTCATTTTGTCCATGGCCAATTTTTTCCAAAAAAAACACCTCTAATTACTAGAAATAGCATGCTTCACAGCTAGAAGTTGTGGTTTACAAATCAGGCCCTAAACAGTGACAAGCAAAAGCAACATTACCAACAACAGTGTTAGTGTTACTGGCTACCAGCTTTTTCATGGGGTTTAGCCTTCATGAAGTCCCCTGCTTTCCTGAGATTAGCCTTCAGAAACCATTCTACACCTTCTCGAATCCTCATCTTTTTCTTCAAATACCAAATGACAACAGCACACTTCTATTCTTTATGAGCAAAGAAGCCATTTTTGGCTAAAGTTTTCTTAGCCTCTTATCCTTAAAGATACTGTGGCAGCTGCTACTGAACCACTTACAAAACCAAATCAACAGCCAGAACCACGTCATGTTAGTCAGGATGGATACAGCCCTCCCTGACTTTACCAAGATCCACACTTCTGTAATTGCGTCCTATGACTTGCAAGCATCTGTGGGATGAAGGTGCAGCGTGCAGAAAGACCATGCTTCCAGAGCACAACAGTAGAAGTCCAAGAAGTCCATAGGTGAGAAGAATCCTGGGCTCCAGAAACAGGTTGTTAAGTGATGCTAAATAGCTCGTCATCCAGTACACGTATCAAAACAGGAGCAGAGAACAAAAAGACCTTCTTTCTACAGCAATGAGATTGCTACAGGTCAGAGCACACAGAGCAGCACATGGCAGGGGTCTTCTGCCCAGTAGCCATCAGAGGCTTGGGGCTGCTACTGTACAAAGGGCAGAGCAGAGGTCTCAGTGCAGGAAGGACAGTTAGTGTAGAGTATTCCAGGATCAACAAATATATACATCTAAGAAGAGACTGAATAAATCATTTTTCTGGATACGCAGAAGACTCCACTATGACAAACAAACTTCTGCAAAGCCAGATTTGCATTTGAGAACTTAATATATACTGGCCACCCAGAGGCCCTTATGTTCATGCCATAGGAGCCCTGAAATATTAAACACTTCCGAAAAGCCAGTTAAAAAATGCACATCCGCAGTAGAAATTTTAAATTGACCAGTAAAATAAACTAAATGAGAATATAGCCATTACTTTTCCAGACAGTATTAGGCTTCCACAGGAATTTATTTTGTGTAAGGCTATATGAGACCATTCTCTGTGCTTGCCATATAGAGCAACTGCTATAAGTTTACATGAGGAAGAATGTGGTATCTCTCTAATGAAAAGCACTACATGCTGCAGCAGATCCATTAATATCCTGTCACAATCTTACATAAAACTGTAAAACCAGAAGCCCTAATAGGAGACTCAGTGATATCAAGATGTCTTCCCTCTCATCCCCAAAGGCACTGCTGATCCATGTGGATGAGATCAGAGCTGTGCTCACCCATCCTGGCATCACACCTTTGGTTACAGCTTCTGGGATGGGGATGGAGAGTACAAGGAGAGCAGTGTTAAATTATTGGGTAAAATAAAACCTAGTCTCCAGTCTGGGATGTTCCTGCATCTGCTACATATATAACAAAATAGTTCCCTCTAACACATAGGACAAGAGTTGCATTACCAAAAAAAAGAATGCTTTGCTGACTGCTGACAGTAAATGATGACAGAAGATGATGGAGCACTTTCTAACTATGACCTGTTACGTCTAAAGAAGATTTAAGAATATTCCTCTTACAATTGGTCAATGAGATATTTGGAATATAGAGAAGGGGAAGAAAAAGGGGTGAAATGGCAGCTGGATAGTATGTCAGACATGACAGTCAAATGTTCCCAGAACTCAATCCTGGAGAAATATGGACTTCCCAGTAAAGGTTGCTTAAAACAAAAGCCCATTTATCTGAATGCTGGAGACATTTAATCAATTTACATGAAGGATTTCAAAATTAGTCAGACTGTAATGAACTATGAAATACTGATTAATGAATTTTTGCAATGTTTGATTAGAAACTTAACATGTATGCTAGCACATTTTGCCACCACGGCGCTTATAAGCTAATATTTGTTTCTTGAAATTACCAGAGTGTAAATAGCCTCTGGATTCCAGGGCTGAGCATGCTAACTATTAATTAGGCATTTTATTTCAAAAGTTAGTCATGAAAAAATTTAACATACAAAAATCCCTTGTAAAAAAGTAAATGCACAACAAAACGCTTCTTTCACATTACGTGTCCTGCCATATCTCCTTCACTCTCCTCTTTACTAACACCTCATAGATCCTTCAGCAGTGCATCAAGCAGCCTGAGTGGCATCTGTCACTTAGGACCAAAGAAAGTTTCAGTTACACATCTGTAAAGCACATAGCTTTCATATCTGTAGTGCCAGGCACACGTACAGTTACAAAACATACACATTTAGATTGTGTGTGCACAGATGAAGAAAACAGTTGTAGGTAAAAAATGCCCTTATATGAAAATTAACAACTTACTTTCCCACAACTGTGTTCGTTATAGTTATCATCTTTTTTTTCTGATATCAAATAATGAGCTGTTCTGACATCACTTTTTGCCTTTGTGCAGTAAATAATCATTTAGGAGGAGACCCACATATCCCGTGCCTCACATTAAACACTGCCATTTTTCGGTTAACTGATGGTCAGTTATGGGCCTCCTAAATACCAAACATGGAAACTTTGAGAAAGCTCTGATACTAACTCAGTACCTGCTTTTGAAATCATTAATACTTCTGAAGAAGCATTAAACATTCACCAGTTATCATTTTTCAAATGACATTATTAAGTGCCTTCCAGTTTACTCTTACCATACGTATACGTTTCTTCTACTCAAATCACAGTTTTTAAGCTTTTCTAATTTTACTTTTTCCTCACAGTTTCTTCAAGTAGTCATAATTTTGTTAATGAAGGTCGCACACTCTGAGCAAGTAAAAGAAAATAAAAAGCCTTCCTTTCACGACAGTATTACCGTAACTAAAGATGTTAATTAGTAACAAAGTTAGCAAATCTAGAAATAGATCATATACCTTAAGAAGTCAACATGTGTAAAAGAGTCAGTGAACAGTAACTGTAAAGTAATAATATAACAATCTTGTTTTGTAACTGGTTAGCTGTAGCTTAAAATGAAGAGATCCCTTTATCCACAAGGAAAAATGGAAAATCTCTGAGTTTGGGGTTTGTGGTTGCTAGTAGCAACAAATACTGGAATATTGCCATCTGGTTTCTTGTTTTAAATGAGATTTGAATAATCAGTTTAATAATGGGCAGAGGACATACTTAAAGAAATAATCACTTGTCATATCTTAAGAAAACTTTAGTATGAAAAAAAATCCATTGTATAAATTATTGTAGAACACAGGCATCTAAAGAAATGCAGCGATTTTCATTTTCCCAACTCTAGCATCAAAAATTGAACCAAATAAGGTTTTAGAAGATCATATCAAATATTTAAGAATAAGGAAAAAATAGCATGATTAGTTTGTCACAGACATTCAAAATTAGTAGCCAGCTAGTAGACGTACAGAAATACAATATGTTGAACATCTGAAAATCTTATGACATAGACAAAAACAAACATAAAATTCAAATCAACAGAGAAAAATAAACTAAAGTTGGTAAAACATTCATTCTACAACTACTACTTTGCGCAGGATGAAATGAAAGTGCTGAACATGGGAACTCCAAATTTACAAATGTTTCCATCATTTTTAAAACAGCTTTACTGCTTGGCAAAGCATTTTCAGGCACAGTGGTGTTTCTGGGCAGGAAATCTTGGAGTTGCATAAGGACACACAATTCTGTGAATTTACACAACAATTTTCACTACAGGAAGAATATACAGGGACCAGATGCTTGTCCACATTCAACTAGAAAACCATACCAACTGCAGAATAAACACGATATGAGACAAAATAGAATCAAATAGCATCAGTTACACAGTCTTCGTCCATGCCAATTTTGACTGGAACTCAAAGAAGCTGCTTTCAACCAACACTGAATGAAGGAAACTCATCTCTATGATGAGAGCTGATCCTCTTCAAAGGTTTTAACCTTTGAATAGTTGCATTTAATGTAATAAATTCAATTTTGTAATTGAATTCCCATAATCACACAGACAGCCAGGTGCAAATATGCCCGGACATGCATGGAGTACATACATATGTAAGTAGCACAGGGTTTTGTCAGTTTTCTCTACTTTATGGCTTCTGAGCAAAATGGACTTTACAGGAGCCTACAGCATCACCATCCCAATTCTAAATGACTTACTGAAGCAACACACACTGCCGGTCAAGTGACCTGAGACAGGCTCTGGCTCCCAGGCAGAGAATTCTTGGATTCTAAAGAATCCAAGGTATCATTTACAGCTTCCAGTATTTGGGTACTTATTACTTTTCTGCACAAACTATAAGTGCATTTTGATAGTGAATAGACTAATTAATTTTAGACCAGATATGAGGAAGAAATTCTTTATTGTGAGGGTGGTGAGACACTGAATCAGGTTGCTCAGAGAGGCTGTGGATGCCCCCTCCCTGGCGCTGTTCAAGATCAGGCTGGATAGAACTTTGAGCAACCTGGTCTAGAGGGAGGTGTCCCTGCCTACAGCAGGGGGTTGGAACTAGGTAATCTTCTTAAAGGTCCCTTCCAACCCAAACCAGTCCGTGATTCTATGAATAGTGCCATCATTACAACAGAGGTATTGACATGATATTGATATAGTAGCAGTAATGAAAATATGGATGTGCCAGGTGGTCAGAAGATAATGACAGATAATGGCAGAATGGTGAGGCTGGACTCTTTTCAGTGGTGAGTGGAGACAGGACAAGGGGAAACGGCTGGAAACTGCAGCATAGGAAGTTCCGCACAAATGTGCGCAAGAACTTCTTTACAGTGAGGTGACGGAGCACTGGAACAGGCTGCCCAGGGAGGTGGTGGAGTCTCCTTCTCTGGAGATGTTCAAGACCTGCCTGGATGCCGACCTGTGCTACCTGCTGTAGGGAACCTGCTTTGGCAGGGGGGCTGGACTTGATGATCTCTGGAGGTCCCTTCCAACCCCTACAATTCTGTGATTCTATGAAAATAAGCTGTCAGTCAGAGAGACTTGCAAGTCATATTTTCAAAGGAAGTGAATCACAAGGGGAAGCTGCTCGGAGTGGATTATTCAAGCTTTTCCCTCAATACTTACTGCCATTTGCAGAAGTTTCTTCTGACCATTTATCTCTGGCATTTATAAACCCTAATCACCATGGAGATGCCTGGTGAACATCCCAAGCAAAAAGACAGAAAGTCTTCTCTACTGGGTCCTTTATCTCAAAAGTAATATCTGTAGGTGGCTTTTTCCATGCAACATTCTATTTTAATATATGCTTTCCCATGAACTAGACAGATTTACAAACTTCTGAATATAGAAAAGGACAGACTGTTAATTAACTTCCCCCTTTTTTTTTTTTTTTTTTTTTTTCATATCTTGAGAGTAAAAGAACTAATAGCAGTCTTTCAGTGATCAAACTGAGAAGGAATTTTCAACCAGGAAACATACAGGAGAAATCTCTGTGCCAAGGAACTTGAGAAAAAAAGTCCATTGCCCATCTAAACAAGTTTTTGCAACATACAAATTAAACTCCTGAGGAAAAGAGTCACAATATTCAAACTTAATGCATCTAATGTGCAACATGAATACTGCAAGTGTCCAGCACTAGTCATATGTTAGGCATTAAGGCTGGAAAAGCTTGTTAAGAAGTTTCCTGGAACCACTTAAGTAAGAGGGAGCATTGTCAAGCCTTCATTTTAAGAATAACACTTTTAATCTTTCACTTACGAAAAGCATTGAAAAAGCATGAATGAACACTATTCATTTAAGAAATTTATTTTTCTTTCTTATTACCAAAATTCCTAATTTTTGGTCATTAATATGTAAGACCGAAGTCAAAAAGGATTTCTATAAGGATTTGTCCATTTTCCACACAAAAGACCCTGAAGAAAAGCCTTCCCGCCCATTTTAGGCATAACATTCCATCAGAGAGTAAAGTTGTCTTTACCTTCTGCCATTCAAAAAAGTAAGCCAGACATTGCCTTCACCTGCATTTAGCGGAATCTATCTCCAGCTCACTTAGTAAATCCACAGTAATGCCAAAAGTTGCTGGGAAAATATAACAACACAGATTTGAAAGGACAGATGCAGGTATATGAACACAGCAGAAACAAACAACCTTGATTTCGTAAGTGTTCTTGTGAGCTAAGCACTAATCTGGCTGTTTAAATTCATACTTCATTCTGAATGATACACAAAGCTACCAAAACCTTGTTCTTGCAAAGTATTCTGAAGCGCCTTCTCTAAAGTTACCAATCAGATAGGTTTCACCAGATAGAACTTAACCAAAAACTTGAGAGAATTAAGGGAATATGAGATTAAATAACACTAAAATTATTGTGTACATGAAGTTATTTACGTGTAAACTGTAAGAAATACAAAAAGTTTGCCATAAAAAGTAAACTTGCAATACACCTCCTCAAAAAAGAGTTGCTGTGCAAAGCTGGCCAGCACCCACTTGCATAGGACCTAGCAATAAGGGGGCCCACAGATGCATAGATGCTCAACACAGCAAGTACAGAATGCTCCAGAAAAGTAGAAGTGATACTGAAAATGTTAAAAACTGCCCACAGCTCCATTTGATCACACAATCAAATGAATAATTTTGTGAAAAAGTCAAATTATCAGCCCATCAGCATGAATCTATCATGCAGCTGATGACTCTGCATGTCCCATGAAGCAAAAACACAAGATTCTTCAAATCCAAGTGCAAATTCAGAGTGAATTTTTTAAATTAATGATTTTTTGTTTTGATGCTCCTGTCACTGTTCACTTGAACGATGAGCCTTAATAAAAATTTGATATTCAGTCTACTAATTTGCTCAGCATGTTTCCTGGTGCTTATTCAGTGGTCCAGGGACATGGGTAAGTAAAGGACATTGCATGGCAAACACTGAGTGACTCAGACCTCTTAAAAAGAATCTGGAAAGCATCCCATGTAATGCATCTGCTCATCTAACATAAAGTTCTGAGGCTAAGGTTTCCTAAGTAGGAGGGAAATATGATTTTGTACTTGGCATCACTTTGAACTATACCACATTCATTCTGTTCCAGAGGGAAACGTGACCCTTCCGATTCTCCCACACAATTCTAATAAGCTACAAAATATAGAGCTGTTCTAAATGGACTGAATATGTAGAGCTCTATATGAGATGGTGATGATCCAGAGAACATTCTGTTTTTGTCTGAAAAGTGAGACTTGAGTACACAGAATAAAGATTCATAGGAAACAGGTCTGGACATAGAGTGTCCAAACGGGAATGCAACTAGAGTGAATATGATTACAGAGACTGCTAGCCAGAAAGAAGGTGAAGAGCTTCACAAACCAGATGAGGAAGATTCACAAAATTTCATCCCTGGTCTAAGACTGATAATTTTTTGAAAGCCTGAGGTGTTCCCAGAGGTTTTCATTACAACAATCTGTAACAGTTCTGTAGGCTTCTTATCTTGACACACCTTGATAGCATGTTTCAACTCTGGATTTCTCCTGGCAAGCATATTCAGTATCACCTTTCTAAATATAAGGAATATAAGGAATATAAGAAAAGTTGCAAGGAGACCCCACTCTCAGCCCAAATATTTTTAAAAGAAGAATACGAGGAATGAGAAGGAAAACAGGGACCAAAATTTCAGCAAGCATTTTTACTCCTTTCAGTGCAGATAGAAAATATTTGAAAGACCAAAGGCATTTGGTCATGTTCTCTACTGTAAGTCACAATATTTTTCCACATCACATTCTGTCCCTAAAAAATACAGAATCACCAGTATTAACATATCATACTTTCTTTATCAGACACGAAGTAGACCCAAATGCTCTACAAATCTTGCAGTGTGAACGCTTGTGACAAAGAGAACAGTCTGATGAATTTCTTCATAGGTTTCTGTTTAGAGGACTGAAAACGGTATGGTTATTGTGCTATGAGGATGGGCAGCAAAGTGGATTGCCTTGTGATTACATTGCTCTGACAGCTGTACTGTCATCGGATGGAGCCCTGTGCAGAGGCATGAGAGGAACAGAGCGTTCATTCTGCAGGCCGTCTGGAACAGCAGATACAGCAGGGCAGTGGACTGCAGGCACAGACTGTATCAGGAGCCAGGCTGGAAGGTTCCAGAGAAGACAAGGAGTCTGTCAGCAATGTGGAACAGATCCAAGCCTTTGAATTGAGACAGAAAGAAGTTTTGTAGGAATCGGAGAGGACTGTCTGAAGTTTAATCCAGAAGCCATAGCCAAAGAATAGTAAGCAAAATAGGAGGATAGGATAACAAGGCCATCTCTTTCCCAATCACTTGCAGGTGATTTATCTTATTTTCTATTTGTTTGTTTCTTCCTCACCTAGCAATTTAGTTATGTCTTGTTACTAACTCATTTATTGTACATCAATTTTGCAGTTTGACTAAATGGCTTTAAAACTGCAAAGCATTTGGTACCTTCTGACTAGCTGATTTCAAAGAAAAAGGGAGGAGCAGATCCACCTCTGGAGGTTTATATTCCAGCTCATACTGTTTCTTCTCATAAAAGAAGGTAATGAAATACAGGAGGTGTTACTTGTATATGGTATACCAGTAATGCAGTGATGGAGAGAACTGGAACAGATGTGTTGAAATACGTAGCATCAGATTTCCACTACATGTCTCCAGAATAATGGGTCCCATATCTGCCGTTAAGCAGTTTTAAGTCTGTCATGAACCAAAGTCCACATGACCGGTTCTGAAATTTCCATAGCCAAAATTATTGCTGCAGGGGTGACTCAGCTAAGTTTGGCATCTCAGAGCAGCAGTTTATTCTCAGAAGCCAGAGCCAGGGCATTGCACACCCAGACAACATCCTGTCCCAACAATATTATTGGTCTGATTAATCTCCTGTTCAGGTGTACTTCATAGAAATAGCAACATATACTTGGGAAATCTATTAAGAAATTGCTAACAAGTCTGCCACCTTTCTTTCAGTTTCTTTACTCATTTAACATAAGTAAATGTGATGCAGGATGATGAAAGAAAATCTACCATAATTCAAGTACATATTTTTAGGGTATTAGAATAACCTGTCTCTGACATTAATATTTTCTTCTTGTAATCAAAAATGATGGATGATTATTTCCATGAAACTGGAAATATTAGGGCTTAATTTTTAGAAGTAAGCATGTGAGAAATGCCTGAATTTGAGTATCAAGAGTCAGATAGTCTTCTGTCAAACAGCAGAATTAGGAGAAGCTTTACTGTTTCATGTGTGCATTCATCTATGCTTACAGAGACAGTACAACAAAAATCACTGATCAAAACACTAATAGAAGCCAAATGGGGAAATGAGAAATATACTGTAGATAGAATTACTACCTATTTGTATCCTAAATGCAATATGCAGGATACTTTTAAAAGAAAAGTATTATGACACAGTAATTTGGCCATGAGAGGGTAATTGACTTAAGATATGCTGATAAAGATCGATTGCTAAGGTTTGGAATTATGACACCAACAAAGTTACAATGACATTAGCACAAAGAGAGAGACACAAATCCATTATAAAGATACAATCAAATATTCAAAAAAGCCTGGCATGCTCATTACTTATTCATGCTAATACAAGTATATTAAGAAATCTAAACAGTGTTAGCATTCAATCATTCACAAACCAAATGAGGTTTTGCATTTATCAGCCACCAGTCATCAAGACGTAACATTAGCTGTACAAAGGTGGTAATATGACATAACTGGAGAAATTTATATCAGCCTACACAGACTGAGAGATACAGTAGGATTTATTAAACTGAGTAATGCCCTCCCATTCTGCACTGTAATAAAAGGAATAGCTGTGCTGAAGTCATTTTCTCAGACAATAAGATTTACCCTCATAACCACTTAAAGAAGTTGTATATGCTTTTAAAGAGTCTAACAGTCATCTCACCCTTAACCAACAATATGCAATTTAAGTTTGCAAACACTGGTCTGGGTGCTAACATTTTAAAAAACATCCCAAACCCAGCCAAGTTGGCAAAGTGCCTGTATTACTGAGGTTTTAGCACTTTTCCTCAGGCTGGTTGAAGAACAATCTGGGTCAATTTAGACTCAAATGGATTTTATAAGTTTAATAAAACTCCCTCCACACAGCACTTGAATCTCAAATGTTTTCATTGTTCAAATGGTTAAATCCAAGACTCTCAGCCAGGCTGGGATACACAGCAGGTTTACGTAATCCAACTTTGATCACCAAAATAAATGAAAGATCTAGAACTCAACTAAAATACTAACAATAGTTATAATTACACGTTATGGGACATACCTCCTAGGACACAGTACATCTGCAGGACATGTTTACACTTGCTTTACAGCGGCACTTGAAGCAAGGTATTGCTTCAGTTTGATCCTGATGACATGCCATTTATAAACCGTGACTGATAAATCTAATGCCTCTGAAATCAGATAAAACTTTGATAAATGACTTCTTAGTGAACAGGCTGCAATAGCTCCTTCTGCCCACATTCAGCCACCCTGCTGCAATCAGCACCATTTTGTTTAATCAACGGTTCAGACAACAATACATTTGAAAGCTATCACACTATTAAGAGATGTGAAGATATACTTTTCATGAGAGATATGTTAAGACAGAAAACTACAAAAACTAAACTCTTTCTGTGACAATTTTCATAGCAAGATCGCATGCTTGGAGAACTCACATAGATGTATAAAAAGGCTTTATTGTAAGCACCTTTCCCATATTTGGTGATGACAAGACTTGAGAAGCACCCTGTAACATGATCAAACATGTCCAGTAACACAATCATTTTCTACTTCAGATAAGCTAAAGGATCACTGATGCTTTAACAAAAACAAAAGATTACGCAAGTGCGGTTTAAAAACCAAAATGGTTAATGAAACCACAGCAGTGTGGGAAAGCTGAAATTTTTACTTTTTCCCCCACATTCACGGGATTTCTCTATGAAAACGTAAATTGAATTTATGCTGATGTCAAAGAGCACGAGGTGCGGAAGATTCAATAGAGACTTGTTTGGTTATAACCACAGCACATCATCCTGCTGGGCAGAATAAACTAACATTTTATACATGCTAAACATTTCTTATTTACATTTTCCTTCTGCAACTTGTGAACAGGTTATGTGTGACTGAGTGCAGAAGTAAAATATTGTTCATTTGATCTCTGCCCAGGGGGACCATGTTTCTGGATTTGCAAGTGATGTTTGAAATAGAATGGCAGCCCTGTGCTCTTTCCTTTCCTAGTCTGGTTAGCAGCCACATGAGGTCAATTTCTTCAGTCTAAGAGGAAACACTATTCACACATGTTCACTTTTTAATTTAACTCTGATCCAGAAGAGGAGAGCAGAACAGTTATGAAACATCCAGAGCTGACAAACTCAGGAGACAAACCAGTAATTAGGAAGGGGACAGATCAGTTTTAATTACCAAAAATAGTGTTCTAAAGGCCAACAGGAGAATAGTCCTCATCTTTTAAACTAAGAAATAGATTTTGAAGCAATTGTTGAAAGGGGCCACTAGCCACTCCCCAGCGAAGTAGGAGGCTGCTAAGCCAAGTAATAGCACCTGATAGCAGGTGATGGGGTAACCAAGTGCCAGTGCTGCTTTCACAGTGGTTTTTCCTACAACAAGCAGACAACATCAGGGAAACCATTCCCTAAAGACACTGAAAGACAGGATTGGGAATTTCAAAGAAAAGTTACAATACCCAATTTCTCATTTCCTTTCCAATTCTATGAGATAAGGGCAGAAGGGCCAAACTGAGGGTGAGCTCTGAAGAAACTGGGTTCTGTATCAAATACTCATTATTAAAATGAAAGCCATGTGATAATCAGAGTTCCTAGGTACATTAAGCTAATAATGATAGAGTCTATAACCCTCTGCTCTCTGCCTTTCTTTTGGCAATGGTAGACAATAGCCAAGTACAGAATAAAGCAAAACCACTGCACACAACCAATTTCATTCTGAAAAATAATCCCTCCTTTGTCTTCAGAAGTCAAAGTGGGAGCAGAATTATTCAGATAAATATTTGGGCTGATCTAAATGAGCAACTTTCACCTACTTGCAAGGAATGAAAAATTGAAAAGTTCTACAAAATGCAGGTATGCGATTAAATTCTCCTATTGAATGAAATAATTGGGACCAATAAAGCACATGCAACACCACTCCAATCACTGTGTCCCTGTTTGGCGACAATTAATCTTCCTCTGCCCAGTTTCCACTTCATCTTGGAATGAGAGCAAAATGATAAAGGGATAAGCCTTGCTAGTACAGTACACAACATACTAAAGACTTTTCTAATTTAACTCCCCATCAATCATTCTGTATTGTTGAGTATTTCCAGAGTATAGCAAATACAAATGTTTAAGATGCTGAGTTTAAGATGCTCATTACTTGAGCCATTTCACCTTTTTGTTGACATTTACTTTCAGAGCACCACTAAGCTCCCATCATGAAAACACAGGAACAACCCCCACTGATCTCTACAGATCCAACAGACAATGATTTGAACTCGAGCTCCACTGGTTTTTGACAGAAGAGGCTGGAGGACTACACGTCAACAAGGCCAGCCTTTGGTTAACAACAGCTACATAAATCAAAACTGCAAGTGTGTCTTCCTCAAGAAGAAAGGAAAATCATGCACATCAGAATATGTTCATTTGTACCACTTGTGCTATGTATGTTTGTCAAAAGCAAAAGAAAAAAAAAAGAAAAATGGCAGGGATAGGACAAAGTCAAAGATAAGAGAAAGTGGAGATCCTGAAGGAAAAGAATATGTAGTAAAAGAAAACAGGCAGTGTGTGATGCTTGTGTTCTCACTGAATTCAATCTCTGATCTACCTAACCAGACCTCAGGACCACACGATATTAAAAAACAAAACAAACAAACAAAAAAACCAACAGCATCAACTAGTGCATTTAAGAGCACTCCTCTTTCATTACTATTGCTAGAGAAGAATTAGAAAGGGCTTAGAAGTACCCAGACTTAGCTGGGTATTTTCTTGAAATCTCATGGCCACACAGCAAACAATTTTAATTACAACTCAACAGTAGTAAGTTCATGACATAGTGGAACCATAGACAATTAAAAGCCTAGAATATTTAGTCAATAGTAAGTTATTTTTAGTTCACTACAACTAACTTGGAAAGACTGATTACATTAATAAAAGACTTTTTCCAAAATACTTTTTCAGAAGAACATGAAATCAGTGTATGATTAACAAAGAGTTATTCCATGCAAAAATGGCTTTTTCTGCATCTGAATGCCAAAGTCAAGGCAAAATTGGCATCAGTTTAGCAGTATATACTTTCTATTCGCTTTCATATTAAAAGGAGGAAAGAATTGCTAACCTCTGACTAGAAGGCATGAGACACCTTAAGTGAACATCAGACGTGGTTCATCAAGAGCTACTAAAAACACACCCAACATGGTGCTAGTGATATACAAGATACTTTGAAGAATACCAGAGAGATTTTACTGTTCTCATGAAATAAGCACTTACTTCCATCTGTACATGGAAACACACTATGAAAATAAATAATTTGTCAGCAGCAACTGGTAACTTCAGTAGGAATAAAAGACGTGACCAAACAAAACTTTCCTTGAGATCTCTAAGATCTTGACCACTTGCTGCAGATAAGTACATTGGAAGCAACACAATATCACATTAATCGGAGTGGCAGAGAACAGCAAAGAAGTCTAGAAATGTGTTAATATTTCTAATGCTGTTAATGAAATCCTGTGACTGACTAGTGAAGTTTAAGATTTAGAACATAAGTTAACCAAGTTCAAAAGAATAAACACTTAAAAATCTGGGATTCTATTTTCTGCCTAAAGGAATCAGCTTTTGATTAAGCAATTGACTTTTGTAGTAAATAAAATTAAAATAAAGAACTTTAATTTCATCAATATTATAACATTTAAACATAAAAACCACTAACTGCCTCGGACAAATGTTTTCCATTAAATTTAAAGAGAATAAGGGACGGGTTCTGTGGGAACTTGACATTTATCATTCAAGTGAGAAGAGATCTTGTGAATCTCAAATAACACAGCTAAGAGCAAGTCAAACGATCTTTCTTCTCTTACAGATGCAATAATGCCACATCTTCCTACAGTCCATCGTGTATTCAGTTTCAGCTGTGTAACAACATGCAGAGGTTAAAGAAGAAACATGGGAAGTGAAAAACCTGCTGTCCCCCTCCTGAAATCTTTACAGCAGGCACACAGTAAACCTATGTAGTGAAGCATCCCCAACTCCCAGCTCATTTGCATATCTTGAAGCAAAAATAAAGGTATTTCCATCTTTGTACACAGTCACAGAAGCATAAAGACACACACACGCTCCCAGCCTCTTCTCATGAATGGTTTCCAGTTACTTACCTTTCAGTGCCTTCATAAAACACACTGCTTTCAGGGCGCTCGTATTTCACAAGTAACTTATGATTCAAAATAAGCTGCAATTGTCAAAATAAATGGACACAGTATCTTACTTATTAATATGATAAATTTGAACATTTAACTAGAGGTCTGCTATTTCCTAATGTTCAAAGTTCTGCCGTAACTTCCAGATAATCCACCTGACTGATTCCTAGCGCTCTTTTAAGACTATTTAACTTAAAGCTTAACAGAAAATCCATAACACACCTATGATTTCAATCTCTGAGACTACTGTCACACTGGTTTCCCAGGAAATGCTGTACATGAACTGTTGCTGTTTGCAGTAGGAGATTTCAAACAAAATACAAGACTCCTCCGACCACAAGAAATGAGTTGAGTCAGGTATCATTTACATTCTCTTTCACAGCTCTTTCCTGTAATGGGTTTCAGTTAACCCAGACAGTCTGAACCATGTTACAAGGTTTCTATTCCAGCAGATCTACTATCAAAATACTAAATCATGCACTCTGATCACACAGCCTCATATTGAAATTCATACAGAGGATTATCGGGGATTCTCCAATTAAAAAGGTCCACTTTCAGGATTCTCTCCTTTCCATTTAATAGAATTTTTTCCTCTTTTATTTCTGAAGACGTACACAAACATTTCAGCACACCAAATGCATGCAAAAATTATTAACTTAAAAATAGTAAATACAAGATAAGGTGGTTGCTTAAACATTGCTGGATATTTACTCAAAGATTTACTGGGTACACCTTGGGCTTATTTGCTTTTTCAGGTCTGAACACACCCAGCAGAGTCACAGTGAAGAAGCAGCCTTGTGAAAATTGAAAATCGTGCTACAGAACAGGCAGAAAATTCAGGTGCTGGAGTCAATAGAGCTGTTTAAGCAAAGGTCACTTTCAAAAGATCCCTGTATCATGATAGACTGGAAGAAAACATGTTTTAGTTCTGGTCTACATTTTCGTTAGATCTATTCTTAAAACAAAAAAAAAAAAAAAGAAAAAAGAAAAAAAAAAGGAAACAAAAGAAAAAAAGAGTAAAGGTAACTGAAAAAAAAAAGTCACGTTACCTCACATCTTACGAAAAATAATCTTTTTTTCCCCTTTGCTCTGAATTATTGCTTAATGGGAAACCTAACTTAAAGGATAAGGACAGAATGATCAAGAGAAAGAGGTCATGAGACAACACCACAAAACCTCAGAAAAGTTTTGTTTTCTTAAAAAAAAATAAATCATGGCTACTTTGTTGGTCAACTGGATATATCTGAGATACTTACATTCTGTAAGATGGAGAGCTGATTCCAATGTTTCAACCAATTTAAGATTTTCTAAGACCTAACTTTGTAGAAATACAAGCAATTAAAAAGGATTTTCCAGAAAAAAGATACTGTGCTAGTATGTGCCAAGAGATTAAGGAAACAAATACATATGGAACACTGGAAACCTCAACAATGTATCAACCACCATAGATTTCTGCAGCTCAGTAATCAACTAAGATGGCATGATTAGTTCGAGTGCTATTTCAACCAATCTGCCAAAAGCAACTATTTAATAGTTATCTATTTAACAAAATTGGATAAGAGAAAAAAAGTAGAAGGAATACATTTTTTGAAAATGTATTCAAAAAACAATAGAACAGCAAGTAATCCATGATTTACCTGAACACGAGTTCTCATTAAAAGAAAGGTAAATACCTCTGAATGCAGATGTATTCCATGCCATTCTCTTTATTACTTAATTTTCCAGGTATCTCAGCATGATCTAAATAAATTATGCTGACAATACAACAATATAAATGATAAATCAACACCACAATTTTAGTGATATATAGCATGAAATGTAAATAATAACCAGTACTGCTAATTGGCTCACTACCTGGCAACAGATCAGTAAGTAAGCAATTTCACTGGTAATGCTTCAGCTGTACACCACCCTAATCATTAAGCATTTCTAGCTACTAAGCTTTTTCTACTATTTTGTTTAAGAAACTGTACTGCATCATAAGAAATTATGCCTGAAAAAAAAGTCATGTTGTAAAAGAATATATATATTTTTTTAGTTGTTCATTGACAACATCTGGATATTACAAACCAACTCTTGCTACATCATGTGGCAGAAGCATTAGTCAATGCATTGCATGAAATACCAAATCAGAACATGTTTTTCTTGGAAAGCTAAAATAGAATTGAAAAGCTGAAGCTATTTACCAGCCTATGCAATTATCTATGTCTAGAAGAGTCCAGTCTTTGCTTCAGGGCTTTGTTTATTGTCCAAACATCAAAGATGAAAACAAAAGGGTAAATCCTGCTTTCCACCAGAGGCTGAAGATCTCCTGATGTCTGATCCAGGACTAAGAACACTTATTTAACCCAGGAGGTCCTCACTGTTACAGAGCAGAGGTTTTCTTCTACCAAAGGAGTGTAAGACCCAGGCCTGGTACTGCCCTGTGAGGCCATGTGAAGACTCTCACTCTTTCCTAATCTGTACTAAATTTCAGCCCCATGGTGGCAGATGTTGTTGAAGATGTTGCTGAATTCATAAAAGTCACAGCAGTATGTCATCTAGTTCAGCATCCTATGACCCATAACAAACAGACTTCATGGCTATTTTAAAGAGGAAGACAAAATGACAAAACCCCAATGGATCACTCACCAAAACATTTTCATAGGATAAACATTATTTTACTTCATTCTACCTGTGAGAACTGCCAATATGCATGTTCCATTTAGATATGTTTTAGTCAGTAGATTGGCTTAATCCTGCCATATTTTTCATTCCAAGGACCTAATTAATCAGTAAGTTCCATTCTGCAAAACCTCAAAAACACCTCCTTACCAAATTTCAGTTTGTTGGCACATCTCATTGTTTGCTCTATGGAACAAAGAGAAGAGAGAAATCAGATTAACCCTGAGTAAATCACTCATTTCATCTAAAATCGTACCCATATTTTCATTCATTTAAAATGAGTTCTCTTATTTGCACTCTTTATTTGTACAGAAACTTCTCTATGCATCTGGATATTTTTGATTATTCCTGTATCTTTTCTGCTTGTACTACACATTTTCAAGCAGGAAGGTAAGAATTCAACTGTTTTCACTGCAAGAGGATATCACTGATAGGTATCACAATATTTGCACTATTATTTTCCAACCCATTCTTTATTCATCCAACCATTTTGCTGCTACTAAGACCACTGCTGTGAAGTGAGCAGCCTTTTTTATTGAGCTGTCTGCAGTAATGATGATCATGGGGAAACCCCATCCCCAATGAAAGAAATGGCAAATCTCCCAGAGACTCCAGTAGGATCTGAATTTCACTGGAGGCGTTGCTATCAAGTAGTTATCATTAATTTACAATTCAATCAATGACTATGAACAGCACAAATAATTCTATACAATTTGCATTGCAGGGAATTGCACTGTAATCAAAACTCTGTATATTTGCCTTTCTCCAGAAATCCTTCAGGAGTTCTATGGACTTCACTAATGAAAAATTGTTGTGTCTATATTTCTGTTTCTTTGTGCCTCTTACACTCCTTTTTTCTACCCTTACATTACAAGTATCCAGCAAACATATCGAGCAAGTGATTGTTAATTCAGTGTATCTGAAAGCCTCCTATTAACTTTTTCATATGCCCAATTCAGGACTGTTCTCCATTCTTCTAGTAGCATTATTATTTCTTGAAGCAGGAAAATGCATTTCATTAACTCATTTTTTTCATGCAGCTGTCAATTCCTTCGTGAATGTAAACATTTCTAGCAGCCTGAGAGACGTGGTTTATGATGATTTGCCCAGTCTTACTTTGTGTGTTCACTTAGGGAAATCTTTAAATTATTGTTGCTAGTTTTTTAATCCAGATAATCTTTTTTTCTTCCTGTTTCTGCTGAACCTAAATTCACAAACTGATGAACAGCTTCTTCTCCAGAAATAGAATAAAGAACAAAAGAAAAAATTGACAGCTAGAAAGCTGAAGGTTACAGTCCTCATTGCATATCTACAAGTGCATCTCAGCAATTTATGATTCTGCTTATGGCACACTTACATATAGTATATTTAAATTAATTTGAAAATGCTGTGTGTTTGCAAAATTCTCTACCATCTGCCACTTATTTAACTGTCAATTTCAGAATTAAGCAATATAGGCAAGGGAGTTGAACATAATTTCTATTCCAAAATCTTACTAATATTCCAAAGCTTGGTAATATTACCCACAGGATTTCTTGATGGAAAACCATGGAAGTAGACACTGATGCAACCACATTACCGTATGCCTTATGCTGAGCAGGTAGTTTTCAGGACATTAGGTATTAGTACATAAATCTGCCTGTATCGCATCAGAAGTATCTGCTTGCTTGCAAATAATCTCAGACTTTTAACATAGACCACAGTGAACTACATAGACATACCCTAACATGCATATTTCCAAAGTAAACAGGGAGCAGTGAGACCTTAGGTTGAGTTATTCGGTATGGATCTTACTCCATCTTTTTCATCCGATGGGGATTCTCTATTTCTTTAAGTCTACAATTTAATGAATCTAATAAAATAAACAAATCAGAAATTAATTAGGAATTAATATGATTCAGGAATGTTTAAATTAAATAAGTACTTGTGTTTTAATAAATAGGAGCTTAGTATGTATAGTACTTTCTCCTCCAGTTTATACTTCCAGTTATACTTCCAACTGCTGAGATGACAATTATAGCCAAACTCAAACTCTTAACAGCCACAAATTCAGGATGAAACACATCTCTGGTGTTCAAAATATCCTTTCCTGTGATGGTAATACAACACAATATCTGCTAAAGGTAAGGTCCTGTCTAGTGACACAACAATAGCATAACTATTATGTAACCTGTAATTATGATGTAATTATATTATTTAGAAGAAAAAAAAATCAAAAGTTAACTCATCAAATATAAACAAGTAATGAAAAAGCACTATCAAGAATACTTTTTTTCTTTAGAACATTAATATACTGGGATTATCAATGTCTGCACTTTTTTAATTTCTCTATAAAATTAAAAATATACATGGGGTGCTTTTTCTTTAAATGTCTTTTCCAGGGAGAATGAAATATATATATCTGGGGACAGAGCCATACCACCTTGCTATAAATGGGTGGATGCAGGAAGAGCTTTCACATTATCCTTCACTAATGAAGTAGCAAAGTTAACTCCCCTATTATTAAATCCATGCTTGTAGACACTAATATTCATGAACGTACACAATACCTAGCAGTATATATGTTCTCTGCTTTCAATCACAACAGGTTTATTTTGTTTAAAATTTTTAATTGAAGTCAAAACATTTTTGCTTTTGGTATAGGCTGGCAGCAAATAAAATGATCCTGATGGATGGCATAAAACTGTTAATTATGTTTTGTTTGCTCTATTGTTAGTGTATTGCTTGTGTGGTTAAAAATTAACTCTATGATCTTATTTAAAACAATACATGTGTCATTTCAGACATTCCTAAAAAGGATGCTTAGCAATAATAAATAGGTGTACTTGTCAAGAGAAATTTGCTAACAAAGTGAATTCAAGCATTTTAAATAGATAAAGCAACGATGAATTACACCAGGATAATATTTTGTTTCATTTTTTAAAACAATTAACATTCCTCTCTTGTTTTTATTCATTGATGAGTTTTAGATATGCAGATAAGGACAATAAATGTTTGATGATTATATGGGTATTCCTGAGTCTCTAGATAACCTTAAATATTTCAATGTCTGAAAGAAGTGTCAGGCTGTATCAGAGTGTCTGTACTATAAACACTAATAACAATGATACGTATTTCTTGAAGGATTTGAAAGTTAAACCATCGAAGTTATTCTTAAGCAGGGTGCACAGCGGGGAACACATCAGCAGTTTCATCTCCACACACAACGATGCAACAGAAACAAATAGGATTTTTGAAGTCAAATGTGTAGCACATCTGTACATAAATCCACAAACAACTTAGATAAATGAACAGTCAGTCAAAACATATCATGCAGATGCCAATCTACACTGTTTCAAATATTCTAAACTTGACTGAACCACCTCAGATAACAGTTTTGAAAATCTGCCCTTCTGAACTAACTTCTCTGCAGCTATGTCAATGAGGTTCTCCATGAGTGCACGCATTTTCCTAGGGACAACGTACATTACAAATCTCATGATCTAAACAGAGATTAATATATTTGTCAGAAAATATGTATGCTTTATCAGCACGAATTTGCTCTAGCGTATACTCTGATTTCCCAAGACAGATGAAGTAACCTGAACAAAATCAGTGTTTTCCATGCTATGTTTTCTGTGCTTTTTTTTCCATCAGTTTAAGAATTTTATATAGGTTACATTTGCATCAAATATTTGTTTTTCCTCTTGTGAAAATGCTTTTTTTGTTGTTGTCACTTAGAAACAAATTCACATTTAAGAAAAACCACTTTGCATTCAAAACCCACTTGAAAGAAACCAGAAGAGGCCAAAAAGGTCCCAGCATAGTCTCTGAAAAAGGAAATCCCTAGCTACAGACAATGAAGAAAGCCTAAAAAAAGAACACGGCAGTAAAGCAGTCACCACCTCATGGAAGAGTTTCAGTGTGTTCCAAAGCTGTTTTACAGCCAGTGGGTACTGCATGACCCAGTGACAACAGGGTGAACCTAATGGTCATAACAGGGCTGAACCTAACGGTCATAACAGAGCTCACCAGAAGATTGAAAGTGTCAATACACAGCAGTGCTATCGCGACCAAGAGTGCATTTAAACCTCTGTAATATAAAGATTTGCCAGCACCGCAACTGCGACAAGAACAAGCAAAGCACACAGAGCCAATGTCTCGGCTGACAGTGCATCTACATGAATATGTAAGATCTGTTTAGGCACTGTCAGAAAGGCTGTCATAGAATGGTGCAGTGAGGGGACTTGGAGATACATTATGGGCATTTCAAGTCATTGGAAAACTCTAGCGTCCAATTTTGAATGTTGATGCACTCAGTAGTAGAGATGGAACCACTTCCTGACAGAAAGTCCTTTTACATTCAAAAACATTCCAGAATAGCCATTTTGAGGATGGAAAAGATGTGAAAGGGAAGCAAATGCAAAGCTCAAGACCTTCATGAAATGAAGGTGAAAGCAATGATAATATAGCATGAGCCTGTGGACTACAGAAAGAGCTGAATCATTAATAAGATTAGTCAAAAGCTTTCAAAGCATTGCAGATGAGCTAGCCACTATTAAGTAGCACACATCCTTAAGCACATGCCCAAACTTTTACAATCTTTAGTGAAGTTTCTCCAGACCTCAGTGCACATAGGCTCTTTTACAGGACAATACCTTTAATATAAAAAACACAAAAAAGCCCTTAGAAATTGCAGTTTGGGTTTTTTTCTTTATTTTGTTCTCCTTTTCCTTTTTAATAGTATAACTTATTTCATCACCTTTTTGCAAAGCCTTAATAGCATGTTATCTTACTGTTTATACACGAAGACAGCACTGTGGCAAAACGTGTTATTGATCATGTTTTAAATTGTCTGAGGAATTCTCTGTAAGACTTACGAAAGAAGTTAGGTATCTTTTGTGCAAAGTATTCTTTTATTTTCCACTTCATTTATTTTGCTCAATGAAATGTGTGTATACATTCAACCACACAACATTTTAGTACCTTTGAACTATTTTTAACAATCTTTTGATCCATATGTGGACGTAGGAATGTTAGGAATGTAAAATATATACCATTTTAGACATTCAAGCATCTTAAATCAGCTAATAAGTTAAATATTTTGTACATTCTAGAACTGAGATTTGAAAAGATAAAAAGTATTTAAGTATTTCTGATCTGCCCAATCATCCCCTGAAGTATAAACTAGTCATTTCCATATCTAAAAATTAAACTGACAAAGTACACATCAGCAAATATGAAACGAAAATGTGAGGAAAATCAGAGAGCTTCCAATGAATAAATAAACAAACAGCAAGCAAGTTGCTTGGATCCAGTAATGAGGTATTTTTACTGTGGCTTTTGTTTAGGCTTCTTGATCTCAACAAAATAATCTCACCCGCAGGACATAAGAGTAATTTGTTTCAGATCTTAAGTCGCACTTATGACTATGTTTGTATTCCAGCATATCTCTGAAGAGCTGGGTTAAAAATTACCTGCCTGCTTTAGTCTTTCCTAAACATAACTGCATTATGATTTCTGGATACCCTGATGAGTTTGATGAGTTCACAGCTACTGAAGGCAATTGTGCATAGCAATAAAGAAATTTGATAAACCTCTGGAAAAAAATTATTAATGAAATTAATAATTAAATCTGCCATAAAACATTTATAGGAAGGTATGAAAGGTGTTATGAGTAAGAATATGGTATTTTCTTATAAATACAATAGGTTTGCCAAAGTAAATAACCCTGTGAGTTACTTACCTCATAATGTATTTAGTTATATTAAATGGATAAAGTACTTGATCATCTCCCAGGATAATAAAGCTGGTGGTATGGAGAAAAGCCTCCATGGGATTAAGAGAGAGTTAAAACATTTCAAATATGCAATTAAAGGCATTCTAGCATGCCTGTGATCTCTGCTCTGGTTTCCTGCTTACAGAGAAGGAAAACTGGCTCAGACCTCCTAGACTAAGACAAGAAGTATGCAAAATCGAGCAGTCTTTGTGCCAGCTCTTGCTAATCCTTTTCAGTATGGTTTGCTGCTAATTTGTCATGGCACATATTTGCCTTATGTCTAATTAGCATCAAATTGCAAACTGCTATTTGCTAACAATTTGTTGCATCAATCTGCTTGAAAATCTATAGTTTAAAACTGGATTGCAGCTTATTCTGTCTATCAAAACTCCAATTTTCATACACATCACAAAAAATTATTTCCCTCCAAAAAGCACTGCAGTACTCTATTGTACAAAGAGGCCTACATTTAAAAAGAAAACCTTTACAGAGTGCTATTTTTTGTTCCTTTGTTTAATCTTCCATTTATATTTTGCCATAAATTGTTTACAAAAGGAATTAAATAAAGAACAGCATGTGCTTTGTTTTGAATTAGATCTAGTTAAAATTGCATCACTCTTAGACTAGAGACAAAATTATCATGTATACTTTAGGGGTATATAGGCAAGATTCTTGCAACTAGAATTTTTGACCCGAAACTGGACCTCTTTAAGAAAATTTCAGCCAAGGAGCTTGCCAGGTTTAGCAACAGGCTAATTTGGTCTGTTCAACACCTTACGGATATTTTAACAAATGAATAGCTAAAAATCTTTGTCACAAGCAAATATTGTTGCAAAGACATTCATCAATGAAACTGCAAGTGATGGGAATCTTTCTGTTTATAAGATTTACTCCCCTGCTATGCCTCATTATGAGCAGATGGAATACTCCTGCTGTATGCATTGCAGGGGATGGATAGAAATGTGTCAGTACAGGGCCTGGACTATGAAACTTGCTTGATAAGTAACACATGATGTTCTACGCAGCCTCTTCTGCTATACCAAAAGGGCAACACGAGGTCATCAAATAAGCATGGCTACAATCTGCTTCTCTGGAAGCAAGATTTCAGGCCACAGAAGATGATGCTTCATATTTAGACATTATGATGGATATAAAATGGCTTTCCCATACCACAAAACAATTTTGCAATTCTGAAAACATTTCATCAGGAAATAGATGAACTTAGTGTTAAGCTGAACTCTGCTCCCAGTGGTAAAACCCTCAGAGACTGAATGGACATAGAGTTTCAGGAGTGCTTAAATAAGGGGATCAGAACTACTACTGAAGCACTAGAGTTGGAGACTGGACTACCTGATCTCCTGGCATTCCTTCCCACCTGAATTATCATAAGGTCTGACATTTTACTTAATGAATATTCAGCAATGATTTATGTTCAGATATTTTTCCCGTATTCTTCACTTTCTTTCTAATCAAATAAAAGCAATACAAATGCTTATTGGTCAGTACTGCCTCCAAACCACACTGAAAGGTTGAAGGAAAAAACTACTATTAACTGATAAAAACAAAATGAAGAGTAAATCTATTTAATCCCAGTGAGATCATGTGACAAATTCTTACTTGTATCACATTTAAGTTGCTTTTCTTCAGCAACTGGCTACATGTTTATGGGCTCAATTACCTCTAACTGTGAACTAGAGAAAAAAAAAGAAAAAGAAAAATAGAAGAAACAGAATGTAACAATGAAAATATCATAGTGAGCACATATCACCATAAACAAGTGACATAAGCACAACTATGGGGAAGAGTCCCCATTATGGAAATGGTTATAATGACACTTATATGAAAGTTCTTCAGGGTTCCTATAAGATAAAACCCAGAAGTTCCAGGTGCAGCTTATTTCTCATAGTAGAATAGCAAAGAAGCCAGACATCCTACATCTCTGTAAAAATACAATGAAGAAAAAAAATGGGAAAATCACATTTTTTTCAGTCAAGCACTTAAAAGTATGCATTGTGGACATAATTAGACATAGTACATCTAGGTCAGCTGAAGAGGCAGGATTTATACACCAATGCTTTATACAAAACTTTTAAACAAAGCTGTGTTGATTGGCAGCTCCCTAACTGTGACTCTTTTCAGAACTGGTAAAACCATGAGAAATATACATTTTACATAGCTCTGAAAAGCAACCCTGCACTTCATTTGAGAAACTCCAAAGGCACTGGATATAAATAGGGGAATGCTGTATTCACCATTTATTAGTGGCAGCTCTGCTGGATTTCCAGTTGAAATCAGTTGTGGGATTTCACTACTCGTTCTCATTAACAGTTATGGAGCCAGAGAGCAGGACTGAGGTTAAGTCTAACACACGACATGAGACAGTAGTGATATTATGAGTGCTTCTCAATTTTTTCCCAATTTCAGGTCTAAATGCCTGCACATACCTCAGATTAAACAGTTTGGATCAAAAAAAAAAAATCTTTTTGAGGTTATCATAACTACAATTCACATAATTTCTGCCTTTAGTTTATTCATTTACTTATTCATTCTACATCATAAACCAGATAAGGCTTACTTCAGCAACAGATTACATAAGAATTACTTTAATTTAGTAATTAAAGATAAATTAATTATATTTCCATTTAGTCATGCTGTGTTTGGCAGAACACGCTCTGAGGTTCCACTGTCATGATTCAATTATTACAAAAATCTCAGAAGCTATGTACCTAACACAACATTAATCTGTCCATTAAAAAGTACCTCCAAATGAACCTAAAGTATGAACTCTTTCTGCCAGTAAGAACTTGCAAAACAACGAGAGACTAACACAGCTGGTAATGCACAAACCAAGGTGTATCTTAAGTCCCAACACCAAAGTCCCAAAACGCCAATACCACCGTAAACTGTTTTCTGTTTAAGCAACCTAGAATTTAGAATTAAGCTTAACTCAGATGAGTGATTGACATTGTTCAACATTCTCATAGCAATATTCTTGGAAATGTCTGGCATGCAACATATGCATATACCTCCTTATGCTTTAGTACAATTCTTGTAAAGTATCTTTTGCAATACATTAAATGGTTAATCCAAGTGAAGGATAGAAGTCTGCTGCCAGGTACCAGACTTCCTTTTTCTCAACAAGCATGAAATTATCCATGCTCAGGTTCCCAGATTTAAACCATACTCATGGCTTACAATGGAGGTTTTATACTTCCTACGATCTTCTTAAAGAAAAGACAAATATCCAGTTAAGGAGCTTGAAAAAAAAAACTATGGGAAATACTACAATGATGTATTAAGTTAAAATCATTAATGAAAATAAGTTCTCTAATAGAAATAAGTTTGCTTATTAAAAAAAGGAAAAAAAATATGGTTCGTGGCAATGTGTAAGACTCAAAGTGTTACTACAATTACTTTTCAGTTCCCAATCAAATAATGTGCTATATTCTATATACAAGAGAGCCTATGAGTTTCTTTCCTAGTCCCCTAGAATGCTAAACAACAATATACTTAAACAGAAGGTACTTTGGCCACAACAACCCCAAGCAAAGCTATAGGCTGGAGGCAGAGTAGCTGCAAGATTGTGGAAGAAATGGACCTGAGGGTGTTGATCGACATTTGCCTAAACATGAGCCAGCAGTGTGCCCAGGTGGCCAAGAAGGCCAGCAACATCCTGGCTTGTATTAGAAATAGGGTTGTCAGCAGGAGCAGGGAAGTGATCATCCGTCTGTACTCAGCACTGGTAAGGCAGCATCTTGAGTGCTGTGTTCAGTTTTGGGTCTCTTACTTAAAGAAACACATCGAGGCACTACAGCATGTCCAGAGAAGAGCAACAAAGCTGCGAAGGGACTGGAACACAACACTTATGAGGAGAGGCTGAGGAAACTGAGATTGTTTAGTCTGGAGAAGAGGAGGCTCAGGGGAGACCTCATCATTCTCTATAACTAACTGAAAGGAGGTGGTGGTGAGGTGGGAGTCAGCCTGTTCTCCCACATAACTAGCAATAGAACTGAAGGGAATAACCTCAAGTTCCATGAGGGGAGGTTCACGTTGGATAATAGGAAAGGTTTGTTCTCCAAAAGAGTAGTCTGGCTCTAGAATGGGCTGCCCAGAGATGTGTTCAAGAAATGTTTAGATGTGGTACAAGGGTACATGGTTTAGTGGGGTTATATTGATAGTTAGGTGAACGGTTGGACTGGATGATCTTGGAGGACTTTTCCAACTTCAGTGATTCTATGATTCATGGTTTTCTCAGTTAGATTCAGTAAACGCTGTATATTCATTCCCTCTTCTCATTCAGATTCTAATGAATGCTTCTTTGCTGGACATCTACAATGCAGGACTGCAAGTACTTTTCTCCTTGTCAAATACACTCCATAAAAATACTATTGTCCTGCTGATTTAGTATATACACACACATCTAGCAAGGAACAACCAGCATAGCCTGACAAGTACAGTCCTGTGTGGGATTTTTGTCCCATGATTATCAGAGAAGATAAATGAAATTTTCCAACACAGCCATATCAAAGTCCACAACACATTGGTATGTGCGGGGTTTGCAAACAATAGAAGGAGGATCTGGAGAGGAAAGTTATTTTTGCATTCTAAATTATGAGAGAGAACCTTGAAACACTGATAGTGGAGGAAGCATTTTCATTAGATATGTTTCACTTTCTTCCTAAGCAATCCACTTACAGAAGCTGTATGTTGTTACATGACATATTTCCACTTTCCTGCAGAACTGCCTGTGATTTTTTGAATGCTGTTTGTTGTTACTGCCTTTCTTCTCCGACACAATGCACCATTTTTTAACCTTTTCAGTAACCCAGTGACACCTCTGGAATATTACAGTATTCCTGTCAAAATGTCTGGTCTGCAACAATAAACTTTACATTGATGTCTTGCTTTTCGGGAATAATTACACCGTTCCTTAAATGTTAGCCTATTTACTATTTGTGCAAAAAGATGACAATAAAATCAATGGAACACAATTCCCAAATGTATATCAAAGTCTTTTGCAATGTTAATGGATTAGTGTGTCTATAGAGGTGCAAGATCATTTTGTCTCAATGCTTGGATGTGCACATGATATGCACTTCCTCAAAGCTAAACTTATTAACCCTTATCTGCTGAGCTCATCCGTTCAAAAAGTTAGTTTAATCTCCCTGCATTTGTCAGGATTCCATTTTTTTCAAGTCAAGCCCGGGAATGCTGCCCATCGATCAATAGGTGTATGATGAAGGAACTTCGTCCTGCTACCTATGACCAGCGGCTGTTTTTTCAATGATTCCGCAGGAGTCAAAAACTCAACAAAGCGAATCACGGATGCTGTAAAGGGAGCATGCTGCTCATGTCTGTGACCACTGTATGCAAAGCTTGGCATTAGTCACCGCCAGGCCGCCTCTGACAGCCCTGAAGTGAGGGAGATTAATGTGAGGCAGGGGCACTTTATTATTGTCATTCTGTTCTTTCACACTCTGCCTCTGACTTTCAATTTTGCTCCAGAATTAATTGTCTGCTCCCTACAGTATGACTGATGTAGAAGGATACAAGTAACATAGGCACCTGGTTCTGGCCTTGACAATCTGACTCGTTGTTGCAGGATGTATTGTGTACAGTCAAATTCAGGGACAGACGGGCATCTTTCAAAAGAAATCAGCCAATGTTTTTTTTTACTTCAATCAGATTTGACTGTAGATTATCCCTCCCTAAGACAATTTTTTTCCTGTAGAGATGCTAACAAAATGCCAGTGCTATTATTAAGCACCACTGCCGCTTTATGCAGCCTCATATGAGGCCTTTCTTTCTAAGCTCTTATTTTTATGTTTGAAAGTAGTAAATTAGTCATGTAGTAGTGTTAAATCCCTGCCCTCTCAGAGTTAAGCATTGTTGTGAGAATATTATATATATGGTATCTTTGACAATATAAATACATGGCTATGTAAGCCAGTATCATTTACTATTTATTGTACTAACAGTTCCAAAGCAAATTACACGCAAAGTAAGACAAATATTTGAAGATCCTGTATCTAATAGAATATCTACTGTTCATCAGACTTAAATGAACCGCTGTACAAAGAGATCAAAGAACATCTTCACTAGAGAACTGAGGACGGAAAAACATCACTTTCAGGATGGAAAAGACCATACAGGATCAGTCTTTGAACATGAATGTCTATCTATCAGTCTGGTTTTTTTTCAGGTTAACATTTGATGATGACAGATGCAAAGCCAGTTCTACACCGCAGCAAAAGAAGGCGCTTCACCTTTATATTTAAAAAGTCAACGCTGGCTAGTAGTCACAGACATTGTTACCAGATGTACAGGCAAGAATATCAATATTTGTTATTCTAAAATAACGTTAACTGTGGTATATTTGGGAAAGATTTCATTTTTCTTGCCAGATACTCTATATGATCATTAATACTTTCAGTTTGATTTTATAATATTTGGGCATACTAGTGATAAACTTGATAACAGAATATATAAAAATAAGCAACACAGAATGTTCTACTGCTTAATGTTTCTTCCTTATTAGATGGGTAGGATTCAAAAGGATCTCAGGAATTTCTCCCCAAATATGCTCCCTGAATAGAACACGCAGTAAATTATTGTGCTCTATCTCATCTATTTCTTCAAAATGACTACAATACTATATTAAATGGTAAAGAAATATATAATATGCTGAACTGTCTTCTATCCTGCATACCACAAGGAAAATGACCACCATTCAGTGAGGACAATCCAACCTCATTACTTGAATGATTTATCATAACAAGCAAAATGTAAAAACATAACTGGTTGCTTTTATGAGAGGAAGCAGCTTTTCCCAATTGGTAGGGTTTTCCTGGACTTTTCGGCAAGGATGCATTTCAATATTCTCAAAACACACAAAAAGCAATAAGAAACTGCCTCTTTAAAAAGGTATGTGGGTAAATGTTGTAATATCCTTCAAACCTGACATTAAGTATTCAAATGTTACTTAAGCAAAGTGTGAGCAATTAAATTAATCAATCTTCCCAGCCATGTACCGAACAGATGTTCAATAAATCCTCTCTGCTTACAGTGTGGGAGAAAGAAAGTCCACTTTTAGCTGTCCTTCAGTGATGACATCCCTCAGCCCGTCCTTTCACAAGGCCTCATGGGCCGCTGCCAGGCAGTTCTGCTGTGTTGTTTCTTTATTATAAATAACAACAGACCACCTGGACTACCTGCAGTACCTGGAAGCTGAGGTTTAATGATCCTTCAGGCTACATCCTCAGCTCTCTCCTGATCCCAGATAATGGGACTGATGGGAATGGCAGAGGAGTGACGGATGGCAGTGACAAATGACTCCAGATAAACATGTGCTGACAACGAGTGAATATGGGGCAGCGTTGCAGAAAGGTCAAGATAAAAGTATTTGCTTGACTTTCAAAGTTTCTCCATGAAAAAGCAGTCGGCATCCTCATATTGTTACTACCAGATAGCTTTACCAAGCAGATTTGTAGAACACACTGTCAAATTATTGCAAATCTGGCAAACAACAATTCAAGTGGGATCAAATGCTCCCACCTTTCAGTAAAATTAGCCATCTGCAAAGCTAGAGCAGCTCTGCTACAGAAACATACAAGAACCTGAATATTTGCAATTTTCAGTGTTGAAAGCCACTAGCAGATGCACACATGCCCTCCTGGTTTCACGTGCCCGTTCTGTTCTGACCAGGCTCCCATCCCAGCCTCAACAGTGCTCTCTCATTCTCTCCAGCACAAGGAAACGTGACTTTGCAACACTGTTTTTCTGCCTAATTATCACGAGATGTCTCCTTAGCAGAAGTTATAAAGTTCACCTGAAAGTCCTGTGATATAAGATTTGATTATTATAAGATACGCCATCAGATCTGTGTTAGAATTTTTACCCATTAAGAACTAATGCTATTTATGGCACTCCCCCAGCTTTAAACAACAAATCCTATTGGTTTATATGATATACACGATGCATCTCATCATCTTAACTTTTTACATGTTAATATCATCTGTGATCAAATGAGTCGACTGACATTCAAATGTAATGGTTAAAATTTCTGCACCACAGATATACAACTTCAACCTTTTGAATGCTGCCATTCCATATATGGACTTTATCCACATTTTAATGAGGCTTTAAAATCTCCAAGATTAAGCTAGTATTTTATATAGAACTGCCTGCTTTTTATGATATCCTGACATGTTGTACAACATTTGTGACTATATTGATCCTTATAAATTCAGCATCTATATATATTCATGGAAAGTATGCCCCTCCACATTCACTACATAGAATAAATGGGGTGAGGGGGGTGGGTGGTTCTTAAACGATTTGCTCAGCAGTAGACAAGTAAGGAATATTACAGTAGCACTGTTGCACAATTTAACAACACTTAACAAATTCAACTACCATTTACAATAAAGGAATGCCAGCATTCTTCCTCAAATCTTACCCTATTTCACTCTCCTTCTGGCAAGCCTGTTACAAGTCCTGAGGGGGTAAACTGTGATGTTCTCACACCTGGGACAGTTATACATCTTCATGTCCTCATCGTCGCCTGACTGCAGAGACAAGCCTTCCTGTGTTTCTCTGCGCTCTTTCATGCTTTTAATCTAAAGCAAATGATTGCAAGAAAAAAAAAAAAAAAAAAAGCATTATCACCTTGGCAAGGCATCAGGAGTTAAAAAAAATAATAATAAAAGGAAAAAAGAAAGAAAAAGAAAAAAAAAGCAAGAAAAAGTCTATGGGCAAATTCATCTTCCATTGCTACAATCAATCTCTCACCTAAAGAAATACACAATAACTAGGCAGGAAGGGGCCAAGATTTATGGCCTAGAAACATCTACACTGACCAGCATACACCTAGCCTTCTTGGCTCCCTCCTCGCCAGAATGGCTCTTTCTAACAGTTACAATGATATACTGTCTCTCCCTACTGTTTTACAAGTACATTAGCTTTATTTAATGAGATCTCTGAGTAATTTAACAGATGTATATAGGACATAAGACTAGAAAAACTCTTGCTACTTGAATATTTTCACCAAGGTATTCTAGGGGTAGATAATCTCTGCTACCATGTTATGTTCCTTGAAATAGTGTTATTGGAATTTTGAGAAGGTTTTTAAAAATCATTTTAATAGAAATAGAATATTATAATCAAATAGAATAGAGCAATATACAACATTTGCTTGTATCAAGACCATAAAAATCAGGATAAATGCAGCTATTTTAGATCCTCAAAACTATATATTAAAAGGCCTGAGAGAAATTCCAGTTCACAACAACTGGTTGGCTCAATAGAAAAGCACTTGAAATACTGCATTCTGAGTTGTTGATTACTGTATGAAGTGTACATAGCTGTTGCTTCCGATAATTCTGCTTTCTGTTATCATACATCTGTTTCTGGACTCCAGGCAATGCTTAGAATGGCTGCTGTTGTCCAGCAAACTAGTTTTAAATAATACTGTTAGTTAGTAAAATATTAAACAAAAAAGACTATAATAATAGATTCTACAATAACTCCAATAATCAACCAATTAATAATATTGAGAGGTGGCAATAAGGAATTACCTGTTTAAAATAACGTTCAAGCAATTTTTCTTAGTTAAAGAAAGAAGTTGCATAAATTTCATGCTTTTGTCTGTGTGTTTTTGCAGCAGCACAAAATCCATACAGTGTCTTAATGTTTTCTCATGCATTATATCTTTAAACTTGATTAAAAATAGAGTATTGCCCCAGATTCAGTAAATGACTTCAATGAACTACATTAAAAAAATTCAAAAACTTCAATTCTACCCAGTGGTGAGACCAGCACTAATTGAGCTTAGTGGCATTTTTCTGTAAATAATGTATAGTCTCATTAAAGAAGGTTTATTTTAGTTTGAAAATACATTTCTTTTTAAAATTCTTTTAAGCTGAAGGGAGTGGGGGAAAGGCTGAAAGCAGTATTAACTATTCTGGCAAAGTGTTAAATGTCCTTCTGGTTTACAGAATATTGTGTTAACCTTGAATTAGACCATATAACAGTTCCAGAGCATTTATACATCACTACCTATAGAGGAATAGGATGCTTACAAGTATGTTGCAACAGATATGCTCGTATTCAGAGCAGAAGCAGGTAAATATCTGACCAAATGAAACATACTGAATGACACTTAAATACTATATCACGTCTACTACAGCAATAATGGTTTCTTCTTCAGAAAGCAACAAACTTCAAGTTGGGAGCTTCAAATATAGGTGTTTCTTTATATACTAGAAAAACACTGATCAATTTCAGGGTACAAATTTATCAATACTGATGGCACAACATTATACTACAAGTCAAGAATGCACAAAATTTCTGCTGAAGCAGAAAAGAGAGTGGGAGAACACAAGCTGGAATACAGAAAATTCACTGCATGAAATTTCATTTCTTGAGAGCTATAGATCAAGTTGTATTTGTTTAATGAGGTTGACACTAGAAAGATGTATAGAACATGTCAGACACCCAGTACCAGTGCGTTCTGGGAAAAAGATAACATCTGAGAATCTGACCACTCACTTCGTCTTCTAGCCAGACTTCTCTATCTACTGGTTCTTTGGGGGATTATAAATGAGAGGGCAGAAAGAACAAGGAGCAAAATAATGAAAAATACACAAAAAAAGAAAAATTATAACATTGTAGAGCAACATAAAGCCAGATTTATTGACCTCACAACTACATAATCAAGAGAAAGTTATCACTATAGAAACTTTTACTAAGCGAAATGATCTTAAATAACAAGGGAGTGCTATGAAATTTACAGCACTTTTAAGATATGCAAATTGAATGCAAGGTATAGACATAAGGGTAATTAATTGTAAATCTAAGAATAATGTTTCTTTGTCAGGGCTGTCTCCATGTTGTGGAATACATTCTAATGTGCCTTAAGTCTGAATATTTCTTAAAGGCTGGTCTAATTATATGATGTTCAGAATTTCAAAATAGTAGTTATTCTTATCGTTTAATATAGCTGCTGTAAAGTTTCATAGCAAAATTTACTGATTACATGAAAATATTTTCTTTTACTTTTCAAGGATAAAGCACTTATTTAAAAGTCTGGGCACTGAGAGCTTGTTTTGGAAAAAAATAATACGATAGAAACAGCTTTTGTCTAAACCTGTTTTGTGTTTGATTTCTTTTTTTCTTTTTCTTTTTTTTTTAAGAGGAGAGTAAAGGAAGGTGAAAAGGAATCAAAACCACTACCTATAAACATCTTCATTTGATGTGACTTTAAGTTACAATGTTAGTTTTCTAAGGACTTTGAGAATAAAATATAATTTTCTAAATACATTGTTTACTTCATTTTTTCCTGTATTAAATTGTAAGCTATTCATCTGATAATGATTAAGGTCAACCCTTCCATTATAACAAGACAATAAAAACTCAATTCATCATTTAAAGGCTTGGTATTCAAACCCCAGGCTTAAAAGGAAATTCATATAAGTTTTCAGAACATATAAAAACTTTTACAAAAATAATTCAACTCTCTGCCAGTTTCTGAAGCCAGCCTACTGTGGTTCCTGACAAAACAAAACAAAAAAAAAACAACCAATATTTGAGCTGTTTTCAGTGTTTAATTAATGTAGATCTATTAAAACAAAGTTTCATAAGGAGACAGCAAAAGTCTTCACCATTAACAACACCCTAATATCTGACACGTATTTGATCTGTAGTTAAAAAGCACTCATATCCTTATTTCTTTGCAGAACTTCCTATAGACCTGTAGAACAGTTAAACAGTGTAAGCAGCAAAAAGAGCACGAACTAAAAAATCCTTCCTTATTTTCATCAATGTTACATTCCTTTTACTTGTACAAGAATGATCCATAGCCCCCAAATACAGTATTTTCTTCCCATACTCCAAAGGAAAAAGAGCAAAACACTTCCTAAGCATCTATTTCAAAATACATGCTTGGCATAGTTGATCAGAGGTGAGATAGTCACTGGGAGGATTCCAATTCTTTGTGGAAACCACCAAATGAAATACATTGGTATTAAGAGAAGGAAACTCCTGGAGGGATAACAACCAGAGATCCTCATGCAGATATCGATTAATAGTTCCTTACCCTCCTAAAAATTTTGGCCAGCAGAATGAGTGACAGTTATCTTCCTGAGATGAAATGCATTTTGGAAACTCCTCTGACAATGTCTTTGGGAGACAGGAAAGAAGAGTGACTGACCATCAACTCCATAAATGCTAAAATGGGTATTGAAATTGTACACATTCTTGCTTTATTGCTGCCAAAACAATAAAAATATCTTGCTACTATTTTTTACCTAAGCATAACACACTATAACTTCACCTCCCCTCCAGCTGATGGTTTGTGCTTTGGACTTATAGTTTAAATAGAGATCTCAGAAAATTTGAAATCATTGCCAGATATAGAGACAGATTTTATAATGTGAGTTAAATGCATCATATGTTCACATTATAGGGTGCATAACACTTGCAGAAATTATAAATTCTCCATATGCCAGAATTAATAGCTTCCTTAAAGGATCTTTCAAAAATTATTCTTGTATGGAAGTTTCCAAAACTTTCTACAAGAAAACAGAAAAACATGGCACTTATTCACTGTTAGTTGGAACCAAGGCAAAATGAAGATTTTAGCCTTTCTTCCCTTTATGATGGGTTTCCTACACAAAGCTTAAACCTTCACGAACATGAAGAATATCCTGTGGGAGTCCTCATCGACATCCTCATCTCTAACTACTTGAAAAGACAAAAGGCAGTCTGGGGTAGTAGAGGCCATAAGAGAACAACTGGCCTAACAGATGTGAGGAGGTTATCAAAAAATTTCAAAAGGCCACTTAAGTAGGAATCCTAAGAGTAAGACTTCACAGCTCTGAGGGAAATAAAGAAGGTTAAGGCTTTATTTTTCCTGTAGAATGTGCCGGAAATTCTACTATGGTGGTAAAGTAACCCTGATCTGAAAGCCAAAAGGTCTTGTTTTCAGCAACTGTTTTCTAAAGTACGATTGACAAAGTTTATGGTTTTTTTCTGAAGCATTTTTTGCATATTATAGTTTTAAGTGGATTTTCTTCAATCACTTAGGGAAAGATCATATATTGTACATCTTAGACAAGTTGCAGAGGTTAAGCATCGCTATGTCTGACCCACATTAATTTTTCTCATTAATCTATGATATCTACCAGTAATTTTACTCATTGCATTTGCAGGTTCAGTGAACATTTCAAATGGTTTATAATTTTGCTGGAATCTAGTATTCAAATTCATGACTGAATGCTTGGAAAACACAAGGCTGTAGAAGAGCCAAACTAGGCTTACGCAATAACTATGACTGAAAGGAATGGTTAAAGCCAGCAAGGTTTTCCTGCCAATTGTTTCCAAAGTCACTAATCGCACAAAAAAATGCTCTAATTTTGTGATTCTTGTAACTCAAAACTGACTTCTCCAATACAATTACTGCCAAGTCAAACTATTATGAAAAAAAACCATAGCTAACACTGCATAGTTGCATAACTTGGTTCACTCTCTTCTACTACCATTTGTTTTGTAGCTTAGCAGTTTTGAAGGGGTGAACTTCCTATTCACTTGAAAATAACAATGGGAGGATCTGTGGACTAGACAGCAATTAAACAGTATGTGTTTGCTTGTTTTTTCCATTGAAATTATTACTGTTTTCAATGGTGAGATGGATTGTAAGTATCTGGCAGAACAGAAAGCAAAACTGAATGAAATTCACAAGGACTGAATCACAAAGTCCATGCCCATATGATGAGCTACCAAGTGCTGAAATGATAATCCTACATATCTTATCAGGAATACCTGAACAATAAACATACACAAGGTAAACAGTGAGAGAGAAAAAAAAAAAAAAAAAAAAAAGGCAAATATGGCCTTACACTCTTACTACTAAGAAGACTCGTGTCTAATTACTGTAAGGTTGATAGCATTAATCTTCTGGTTTTTTTTCCCCAAAGACCATTAAAAAAAGTGTAATTCTTCACCTTGTCCTTAAACTCAGTGGAAACACTTCAGTTCAACACTCACTTGGTGCGTGAAATTGTTGACACAGCTAGAATTAATACTAGGCCTACACACAAATGTCGTTGCTTTTGTCACTTTCTGCCAATCACTTAACAATAACCAAAACTGGAGGTCTTCTTGCTGAAAAAGGGATGATGGAACAAATAAAGGTTAGAATATTCTTTTATAATGAAATTACTCTTATTTCCAAAGAATGTTTTCTTTAGTCTTACTAATTTCCAGTATGAAAAGTCACTCCCTGGACAACTAAAAGAGAACCGGAAACAAAGTCAGACAAAGTGATTCGCTGATACTTTAGATTACTAAAGGTAGCTGGATTTCTGATGATCCAAACCATATCTAGTGAAGCTGTGTCTGGTGTAAATTTTGAGATGCAACGTAAAAAGAGGGGCAAATGATGCTCAGCACAAAATAGCAGCGTATAGGCACACTGTTCCTTCATGCTACTAAAGATACTTTTCTTTTTTTTGAAGAACAAAGTTAAATCAAAATTAAGTGCCGCAGTGCAAATCCTGTACTGCCTTATACACTTTACTACCAGCACAAAGTCAGTGCATTTGCAGAGGATGTAAGTCAGGGCACAAATTGGCCCTTCAGCTCTCAGATTTCTCCAAGCTTTCCCAACAGCTTGCTGAGCATAATTTGAAGTTGGTTATTTAAAGCTACACAGAATAATACAGTATGAAGACTGGTGCAAACAATAACTCTTGCACAATTTATCACGTAGAGAAGAGCAACTAATCTTTTTAGAAACAAGATATTCAAAATTATTTAATGCTAATATTTATGCATCAGAAAGCATTCTAAGCAGAAAACAGCCCTCCTCCCCCTCCCCATATACACAAAACATGCATTTGTGAACATCTTTAGCTACATACAATACACCATATTTTCAGAGAGTCTTGAAATTATCGTACTATATGTTGGCATTTATGAAATTCTGTTATTAATGCCACTCTTATAACAAAGATAAGCTGTATTTACAATACTAATACCTTCCACAAATAATTAAATACGTATAGCTATACAGATAGTGTTATATACCAATGATGGCTCAAGACTGTAAATTTAAAGTACATTATTGTAATAAACAGCAATAATAGCAATAATGATAAAAATAAGTTTGGCATTCTTCTGCCTAGCAGACTCCTGTACCGCACTGTCAGCTTGAAAAAAAATGAAACAACATCTTATGAACAACTATTATTTTCTCGGCTGATGTTTTTTTTCCCCTCTATCACATGCTATTATGTTAAACAACAAAAAAACCCTGCAACTACATCAATATTAAAGTAATTATGAAATTGGACTAAAGTAACATTTCTTCCCAATAAAGATGGGTATCAATCCATCACCTTAATTATAGAACTACTTCTGCATTCTGTTAAAACTTCATAAAAAGTTTATAAAAGCATTGTTTTCTTTGATTAATTTTCAAAGTCTCTGATGAGAACAAGTGCCAACCAAACAGCCTAAAAGTGAAAAATGAGAAATTTCATAAAATCTTGTGTAAATATAAAAAATAAATGCATTATTTGTTAAACACAGTTCGACTGTAGCATAGAAGAGCTGGTTACTTCCCTTGTCTCAGCTAGCATGCATATAATAAATCAAGAAATAAAAGAAATCAGTTCACTTCTTCCCATTCACAGAAATCATAACTCTCTTTTCTAAGCACTGATCTCATGGATTAGCAGGCAGCTTATGTATGAAGCACTCATTGTTTGCATACCAAAATTAATATGTAGATTGCAATGCTGGTCAATACAGTGACATCAGTACCCTATATCTCCTCAAATTCCATTTAGACATTTTTCTCTCAAAAATAATTTTGCCTCTTGTGTGCAAGCAGTGGTCCACAATCCAATTTATTTTTACTTACCAGGCTATTTGAACTATTCGAACTATTTTGCAGCACCGCCACTGTGATGTGTAGAGATGCACTATTAAGCTTGCATTTGTTTTGGAAAATCATATGTAATTGAGCTAAACATGTTGCATATGATCTCCAACTACATCATACCAGAAGGATAAGAAAGCTATGTATATCATCAGCCAAATCAACCAAAGTTCCTTCTACAGTGGTTTCCAACTTTCATTTAAGTCAAACTAAAACCCCATGCTCTACACACAGTTGACACAAAGAGGGCACTTGACCATTGTTTGCATCGATCAAGGGTTTTAGGAAATTTCCCAATTAGTTTTTGGATTTAACCCAAGGGAAAAGGACTCGATATTTACATCACTGAGAACATTCAAACATATAGAACTGCGTTCAAACTTGCCATGAAGTAATAGCAGTATGTTAGCCATCAGTTGTAAGAGCACTTTCAACTAAGTTGACCTCTCCAGATTTTCAAGATACTTAGAGCCATTAGATTAAATTTAAAAGGCCTGTATACAGCTTTCTAGAATGCTACTTCCTACATATTTCCATTTTTAAAGAGTTCATATTGAAGATAATTTTAGTAGAGCAAAACAACTCCAAGAAATAGCACTATTATCAAACAGGAGGAACTTGCAAAAGAGCAGCTATACGAAGTTCTCTGAACTGCCTTTCAACAGTCCCTTATCAATTGCCTCAACTGTTATTTCTTATCTTCCACGTGTGAACCTCAGTCTGAATATCTGCTTATTGGTCATATTTTCTCTGAGAAACCTCTGACGGTTTCCTCTAATGAAGCCATATGAAGAATATTACCTGAGAAGATATATTTCTTCACTTTCTCACACAATATAATTCTTCCTCCTCCCTTCAGTCTTTAATTCAAAAGCTAATCCTAAAACAAACAATGGTGATAATATCAACCTGGCTTGCTCTATTCCTGTGACTATGGAAATCCATTCTATTGACGTCTGTAAATGCAATTCATAACTTCCTGTAAATGTGTTCTATCCATTTTTTGGTGGCCATAATCTCCCAAAATACACCATTTCCACCAGATAGCAGAAGACTATCTTTCGAGACAACAAAAGATTGCAGTAGATTCAACTATACTGTACTGACACCAATTTCTATCTTCTTACAAATATCACAAATATCTAATTGTAACTTGCTCATACTCTACATACTATGAGACTATGTCTTCCCTTTTCTTTAATTATCTCTTTTTTCTTCTCAGTCCTAGGTGCTTTTTGTAAATTCTGCTCTTGCACACTACCCAGAGCTCTGTACCTGTGCTTTTACATCTTGAAGTATCTTACCAAGATTTTTATATGCCTCAGAATTCTAATGTTTATTCTCCTTTGTTTATTATGGGCAACTTTGAAAAACTTTTTAATGAAATTTATACTCTGGCACTTCAAAATATTCTTTCCATCACTAGCACTTTGCTTGACATCCTCAACCATTTGCTCAGACTTGCCTTTCACTTCTGGCATAACCGGCTCAAATGTCTCACTCAGCTTCCTTATTTGTGATACAATCCATGTGTCACGTTCCTCTTTACACATCCTTCTGCTGCTGATCACATCTCCGGTTGTTTTTCTTTCAATTTACTTTCTTTCCATGTCTTATGGCCGAGTTATATTGAGCTCTTTGGATGATGACTTTTCCATTATTCACCCTCAGTCTCCCACTGAACAGTTGAATCTCGCCTATTATTCAGCTCACTTTAAGGAAAACTACCTAAAGTCCCCAAAGGGGGATCATGTACAACCAACTGTCCAGAAAACTTCGAGTTTGGGCCAGTCCAAAGGGCCAGCCAGTGAGAATATGCAAAATGTTTTAGTCTGGACTTAGGGAAAGAAAATTGATCCAGTGGATCAAATCTCTTAATTCTTTCTGATCTAATTATTAAAGGTATTTTAAAACTATGAATTAAACAAAAGCCAGTTTGTGGTTGGGATTATTTCTTGTGTTTATTCAAAAAAAAAACCCAAAAAACACAACAACAAACAAACATTTAAAAACCTGCCTTTTAAATTGACATGATCCTTTCTTCCTGTAAATAGGAACCAATGATCTGCACAATACCAACACACTGGATTTTCCTCAACATTCAAAGAAAAAAGAGCAGGATAATTGAGAAATTAGTGCAGGTTAGTAGCAATCTTCACAGTGACACCAGCTACCTACATGAAAATGCTCTCAATTTTTCCTGTGGAGAATGTAGTTAGTGGGATAGCTTGTAGTAACCTCAACATAATAAGCAGCCTTTATTCCAACATTCAAAGTATCAAGGTCAGGGCAACAGCAAAGTGTAACATCAAGCAACATATTTGATGGCATGGCTCTGGAGCAGCTGGTTAGCTTCCATGATGAATGAGAATTACAGCAGTTTTCAAGAGACCAACAGAAGGCTGGCAGGGTCCTAATCAGCTATAACACCAGTAGTAAAGATCTAAGGAGACTAGAGCATTACCAAAACTACAAACTTCTCTGGGCTTTAGTTTCAATAATTACAGCAGTGACAGCTGGACAGTGTGGGCACATGACTGGAATTGGTTGGATTTTTTTACATATGGTGCTATTGGAATCCTGTCTGTCAGAAAAAGAACATAAAATTACCCCCCAGTAACTGGTGGCTGCAGGGCACATCAATGTGTCTCAAAGTAAAAAAGCAAAGATGGCATTCTTGCAGGTTAACATTCAGAAAATAACAAAACATTATCCGAGTAATGTTAGAGCAATACATCAGCAAGAAGTGCTGCAGGGTCACAGGGGTAGTGTGAGTTAAATAGAGAAAGCACATTGGTGCGCTTGGTTTTCCTGCCATATGCGAACATATTCTAACTACATTTCTAGCTTCTCTTATCTTCCTACAGTAACCATTCGGTGCTAGCAATGCAGAAAGAAGGAGCCTCACATGAGTTTAAATAGACTCCAGGTGTGCTGAACAATAAATTCAGATAACTACTTTCTTCTATGCATGACGTTGATAAGACCGTTTTCCACCTCACATATTCTAGGCCACATAAAAGTTGTACATGCCCAGAGGCAGGAGAAGATCTAACCCACACCAAAGTGGATACAGTACTGTCAAAAAGCAGCACATATTGCCCTGTGCTTATTTTTTTCCTTACAATCTTTTGATTAAAAATAGGTGCAAAGTTTTTGAAGAAAAAGTTGTTCAATACAATGAAATAGCAAAAAACTGTTTTCAACTGGACAATGACTACTAGGAAGAGCTGAAATCAGTAGGTCCTTAAGACATAATTCATCATTTTATTTTAATTTTCCTTATGCTTTGAATTGTGTATGCTGAAATTAAATCCTTTTGCTTCCACTCCCGATTCCTCTCTTTCCTTCTTGTGCAATCAGATTTGCCAGGAAGTGCCATTTTGTTTCCTACCGTGTACACAAGAAATATATTCAATTACAATGGCAGACTAGAAATGGAAAATCTTTTTTTAAAAAAAAAAAAGCTTCATGTTTGTTTGTTTGTTTTAATAAAAAATTACCTTAGAGCCCAGAATAGTCCATTCCAATGTGCAAAAAAATTTTGATTTGCAGAAAGACTTCTGCTTACAGAAGAGAACAAGCTGAACAAGAGTAAGCAGCTGCACCCCTGAGATCAGCCACATCCCGGGCTGTAATAGCTGGACAGCAGCCAGAGACAAGTGATTCTTCCCTTTTCCTTAGTTGTGAGGCAAATCTGGAGTACTACACCCAGTTTCAGGCTCCGCTCTGTTTTTTCTTTTAATTTAACAAGAGAGTGACAAAATACTAAGGAAAAAAAACACCCAGAGATGCTGTATAACTTCCATCCTTGAAGATACACCAAACTGAACTGTATATGGCCCTGAGCAAGCTCAAGTAGTTGGCCCTTTGAACAGGTGGGCAGACTAGCTGACATTCCAATCTATCTTTTTAAATGATTCTGGGAGGATAAATAATACATTTTAGAAAACATCACGTTAACTTCTATTTAACTTTTATTGCATTAATATTGATTCTATAGACAAACTTGTACTAAATTATCTTTAAGTAAAAAATTCACAGTTAAACATGAAATACTTATCTTTGCCCTTTGTACTTAGATTTACAAAGGCCTCCACAGCATGAGCAAGTTTAGGTATATATCATTGGCTCAGTTAATTCATGTTTGATTTCTACCTTGTTTGTTACAATGTGCAATTCAGGCAAATCAAATAACAATGACTCAGAGAAAGTAAAGGCCATAATTTCAAACAACAAACAGAAGCAAAAATAACTTCTGAGATACTTTTTCACAAAATGTGAACAAATTATTTTCAAGCGGCACTTCCACATGCAAGTTGTATCTTTGCCCCAGTGTTTCATTATTCTGAGCTATTGTGGACTTCCCTCATAACCACCCCCCAGTATACTGGGATGCTCCCCTCTTGGTTTTTCTTTATGCCTCAGGGACCTTTTCTGATGTTCATTATGTTTAAGAGGAAGAGAGAGGGTAAACCTTGTAATATGGTAACATGAAAGCCATTCCATTCCACAAAAAGCAGAGAAAGGGAAGGCAGAAAGAGAAAGACACAATACTGCAACACTAATAGGCAGGATAAAACAAAAATACAAGAGTATATGCTTTGTACAGTCTCTTGAGTGTTGAACAATGAACTTGGGTTTCTAGTACATTTAGAACTCTGTCTTTACCAGGGTTCTTAAATGTGTTAAAAAATACCATATGGGACTTAGTGTTTTTGATTAGAAATGCATTAATGTGGGACAACTGCCTTTTCCAGAAGAAAGGCATTTCTAACAGGAGAAGGCTGCTATTATTTATATGAGCTGAGATCATCCCATTTTCCTGATTCATTTAGACTGATGCCAACTACAGCCGAAAACCAGCATTTCTTCATAAAGGAATTATGAAATTACGGGGGACTTTGATCTAACATCACCCAAGTTTTCATCTACAGGGACCCACATCACAAACATTAGTCACTGGAAACATGCACTACATAACACATTATAATAGAGAAAAGGAGAGAGAAGCCTATTTGATCAAAAGTATTTGGAACTGTGACATACAGCCAGGTTTGACTCAACTAACTTCTGTTTGTTCTATTTTAGGGAGTTATATTAGCAATTTTCTAACAAAAGTGGATCGCTTAGAAAGTGTTAACACTCTAAACACTCATATCTTTTGGCTTCTTTCCTACTACTGTAAAAAAAAAAAAAAAAAAAGTCTGTCCAAGGTGCTGCGCTTCAAAAACGGATGCACAACTACATTCATAAATTTATTCTACATTTATCAGTATTTTCAAACATTTTAACTGCGCTCCCTTACACGTGTAAAACAAACCTGGCTGAAGAAATATTCAAAGAACTGCCCTCAAGTTCCATCATGTGATGACTAAATATGCAATACATATAACAGTATATAATACTCATTTTAAAAAAGCACACAAAGATTAAAATATACTCAACTCCATCCTGTTCAACTGAAAGATAATTAATCAGGATACAGGCTGAAAGTTGCTGTTATGAGTCACCAAAGGGTTATAATAAGGGCCAAGACAAAAAGGCTATATTCTCAGACCAGCTCACTTTAAAAGGGAGTATGTTACAATAGTTTGATGAAGAAATGTGAAATATAAGGTGTCAAATAGAAGAAAATGCAATCAGTTCACTGATCCTACACTGAAGAATTAAGGAAGGCAATAGCCTTGAGGAACGAAAGCACCTCTGATCTTTTGCACAGCATGGGCTGCCTGCATTCTCCTTGTCAAACTGTAAATAATCAAAATCAATGGAAGGCACTAGAAGTCCAAAAACCTAAAAGGAAAAATCATTTCCCAGATATACCAACAATAAAAGTCATTCCCTTGTTACATAATTTTGATTATTAGCAAAATAGAAAAGGCAGAGACTCGGACAAATTTTTCTATTCTGTATTTCACTGATATCTCTGAGGTTCTGTGATGCTCTGAGTTTTTGGCTCGGTATGTATTTCTGACTGATCTTTTGAGTAGGTCTCATCAGAGCAACACATTCAACAACCTCCAGGAGATTTAAGGCAAAGGTACTCAGAGCATCAGAATTAATACTCATACTGTGTGACCAAATACAAGTAGGTCAACTTGAAACCTAAATCTCTGTCACAAGTCAAAATAATGAATACATTTCTGGTATATAAAAATGAATGCAATGGGATTATTTCTGTTCTTCCTACTCTAATATAAATAGGTAAGCCCTTTTCATCACTTTCTTTCACCACATCTTCCACCATCCAAACTTACAAGAAGAGTCTGGAAGGAGAGAGGCAGGAGTAACGGCTACCAAGGTGATATCAGACAGATCATGAATACCTGAAGTCACAGATGTCTGAATAAGACACAGACATAGGAGGTAACTGCAGCACCACACAGTTAGATAGTGATCTCAGCCAAAGTAAAGGGGACTTTTTCTCCTCATCGCTTCCTTCCAACTGGATTTGAGGTAGGAAGAAGTTAAGCAAATTAACTGTTTCTAAGTAGTACGATATGTATGTTCATCATCTGAATAGCCCTTAATTTTCTACCTTATTCTGCAATATTACAGTGCCTTTGCATACCCAGTTTGGTGGACTGGTTTACAGCACTATACACTCACATGAAATTCAGAAGTACCTCTGGGATTTCAGCTCCCTAAGTCAGCAAGAGCTTATAGTATCACAGAGATAACGGCTGTCAGTCTCTCAAGGGAAAAGCTCTGCTCATGTTGCTCTTGAAATGAATGATGGAACAGCATTAGAAACATCCTCACTGATAGAGGCTGACAGTTCCTTTATTGTCTAGAGTTAGAACTGCATCAGATACAGTATGCTGCATTGTAAAATAGCACAGTTTGATTCTGAATAGAGAACCACTCGTTATGTCAGGAAGTCTTAACAGAGAATAAGAGTAGTGGAATGAAGGGAGGAATGGGCAAGACAAGGGGGGGAAAAACAGTATTTTTAAGAACAATTATGTGAATCCTCTACAGCCAGTTGACCCTCTCATACTGTAAAATCTTACTGGAAGATGAGCCACTTGCCTGGGAACCCATTTGTTTTCAGTGTATCACATACAAATTATGCTAGGATTACTACAGTTGTATCTAACTGAATTAGGGCACTGTGTTCAGGAGAATAAATTAGAAAGTAGTGTTCCTTATCAAGTCCATAAGAAAGTTTGGCCTAATCCAGAAGACTTAAATTAAGAAGCCACTCTTCTACTTGTCTACCCAGAGAACACATGGATCCTGAAACAAGCTTCACAGAGGGAGTCTGAATATTCTCTGATATCCTCAAAGTGAAAGACCCTCAAATACTAAATATGGCATTAGTGCTAGGATCAGGCTGCCAGCTGGTAAAATATAGCTACGTCTTCATGTTTAATATCATCTACATCTTTGACATATCAGCTGAGCCTCTGGGTGATTTCAAAGAGGCTAATTATAATTACCTCTTCCTCTTACTAATAGTGCCACAGAAAGAGTAATGATGACACTTGTTCAGCATATCTGGCCTATGGTCTATCTGAGAAACAGGACACTCAGTGACACAGGCCAGCATGCTTCCTGCATTTCTGTGTGCTCTCTGAATTCTTAACATGCAAACATCAAGCTCTCTTACCTGGAAGAACACGAAGCAGCTCATGGGCCCAAAGACCTACCACTGCTTCCAAGGACAGAAAAGCACAATAAATTGGCTTCCCAGTGTGTGGAATCACAGTCCAGATTAGATCCAGCCAACTCAGTCAACTGCTTATTTCACAGCATTTCTTTCAAAATAGTTCAGATATTTTCAGAAGTGCAGGAACTTTGAAAAACTTACACTAAAACAATTGCAAAGCCTGTAAAGTTAATATTTTCAAAGGACTGACATTAATATATGATTTATAACTGCATTGTCACATACTGTAAACTGACTTTCATTATTATTTTCCCAGTGTTTCAGAGGTCATTACAAATGCTAACACAGAAGGGAAGGTGGTGTTTCACCTCTAACTATTGGCAGCATTTACCAGCCTGAAGATGTCTTCTTATAACCATCTAAGAAACTGGTTTCTCAGTAGATAGTACAAAGATCCATCTGGCACACTAAGTGCCAGACTCCAAGTATATGTTCATTTCAGTACACCAGACCTTATAGCTGGAGTTCCTATTAGAGTCCATAACAGCATCCATGCTGCTACCTTCTAATGGCAAAAAAAGTGAGCAAGACTCCAACAGAAAACAGCTAAGATTTGCACAAGTCCCTGATCAGAATAACTTTCAAAACCATTTTTAGGAATTTTCTGCCTGATTTTTCTTTCAAACACAAAGGACCCAGGAGCTACCAAAGTTCTGCTGGGCATAATGGGGGTAGAATTTGATTTTGTTCATCCTTTCAAGAATGCCATTGAGGTTTGTAAATATTCACTGTGGTGCTAAGGTTTTGAAAAAGTAGTTATACAGCAAATTTGAATGATTAATGATCCAAGACACTTTAACATGTTATTTCTCTATTTTCAACATAAATAGTGTGTAAAGGGTGTTTAAAACTTTAATGAATCGAACTATATGAGTAAAGAATGTTAATCATTTTAATTGCCCAGTAGCCTGAAATTAGATTTAACAGTCTGATAATGTATCTTTAAAGGAATACAACCCTGCTCTATAAAAAATCCCTTCCAAGCCAATTCTAATAATTTCTATTTATCTTTTATGACATTAACTGTTATACCAGTCTGCCGACAGACAGCCTTACGCTCACATTTAGTTTAAATGTGGTGCAGTATAGTTTTTCATTATCATTAACGTGCTCCTGGTGGGCAGAGTGCAATGCAGTGGCACTGGTCACACTTCATTGCTTTATCTCATATGACAAAGAGAGATGATGTGCTTCAGTCCAGGCCAGAAGATGAAAGCAAAAGGTGGCCATGGAAAACTCCCCCTGCTGCCTAGGAACAGCATAAGGGCTGCATCGTGTGACTTGCTAACAGCATGAAGGGGCAGACAAATAGATTTTCCTCTATATTTATAACCAGCATCATTCTTCCTTTCAGGCCTTTCAGTGCAGGTAGCTGTTTTATATGAAATGAACAATCTTTATAGACGTACCAGAGCCATAACAAGGCTGATTTTCAGCGAGGCTGAGGTATATAACTCTTACAGAATTGTCAGGCTTCTTGCTCAACAAATCAAGCCTAACTTATGATGTTTGCAGTGTAATTTTTATTCCTGTTTGACTAGCCAACTACCCAGTGGTAATAGGATGTTAGAAAAGGGCAGTAGCAATGTTTGTACATGCCATGATTGATAGGCAAACTCTGCATTTTTCATTTATATCTCCTGATTCCAAATCAGTTAAGTTTAGGAAAAATGAAACAAAATGGCAAGAAAAATGCTTGCAGATTGCAGCCCAGCACTCTCGTAGATCTGAGTTCAGCCCACATCTGCTAGGATTGTCTGGAAACATTAAGATATCTAAATGAAAATCAATACTATATGTGCCAGCATTTACTACCAAGAACAAGTATCAAGAGACCTCAGCTAATCAGGCTTTCAAGCTTGTACTTGAGCCATAGTCTGAACCCCAGGAGTGTCCTAATTGGCCCAGACTAATCATAGAAGAGTTAAATTTATAACCAGGAAAGACATCTTGTTTTTCTTACCAGTCATCATTTTGAAACTGAACGCCTCTCACCTGCGTGGTAGCGGATGTATGGTGATAGCCACTGGTCATGCAAGAACAACTACTTACCTGTCAAAGGTAAAGCAAAGACTAATTTACTGTCTTCCATAAAACCAGTCAGGCACATTTAAGCTTTTGGTGGGTATATAGTGCTATCAAGCCTTTCACACGGCTGCATATTTTCTCAACTTAAAAGCTCTGCATTTAACCCTCCTGTGCTAGAAGATAGAAGGTTTATATTTTAGAGGTAAAAGACCCTCTCAACACACACCAGTCTCCCAAACTAAATTTTTATTGCTGCGACATAACTATTTTCAATTCACATATTGTTGGTGGGATTTTGTTTTCTTTTCCTACTGTAGAGCATGCAGATGTGCACAGAAAATAATACACAGTAGTTCAGTTTACCTTCATAAGGCACAAAAATATACACAATATTTTTTTCTGTAGGAAAATTCCTTATCCTAAAATGAAATTGTGCACAATATCTCTTGGAAGAATCTTAAATTCCACAGTTAAAAAATTATACTGCATTGGGGAATTAGGTTCCTAATATTTGTATTTGAAATGCCAAATGTGAGCAGATTTTATACTATTTTCAACAAATTAAACACAAATATGTAAAATGTTTATGAAGCTCAGGCTTCTATTTTAGGGGGGTTTTTTTGGTGGTTTTTTTTTTTGTTTTTTGTTTTTTTTTTGAGTAACTTAATAATTCTGTATAGATTTCTTTTTAAAAACAAAATAAAGTGATGAATTAAGCCTAGAAATGCAAAACCTAATGTTTTTCAGTTTTCTTCAAAAGCATATGTAAAATTCCCTGGAGACTCACATCTACCAGAAGTTTAATAATATTATTTAGATTCTTTATATCCCATATGTTAGATGTATTTTTAATGCATACCTCTTAAAACAAAGGCAAAAAGTTGTCAGATATTGCATTCTCTTCTTACCACTGTTAATGGTTTCCTAGACAGTGCTATCATGGAAACAACATGGCATGTTGTGATCAATGAAAGCTTGTTTCTCACATGGCACAACGTTTCCCTTGGATTCTCATCTCCCACTAGTGCCTGCTGTGAAATTTTGTCAGTTCTTTTACCTTCAAGGATTTCTTGTCCTCCATTGTTGTAAACTGCTGTGTTATCTTCCCAAATCAGCCTTCCTGTCTTCTTTGCCGCTTCACCTCCCACTTCTCATGGAACAAGAAAGCTATCTTCATCTTCCCCTTCTGTCCCTATGCCTGATAACTTGCTGCTCTCTCACTGTGTAGCACAGAACAAGGTAATGAACAAAATAGAGCAGATAGTGAATTCCAGCAAGATTCACTCAAATCTACATTTGAAGAAAGGCGACTAGAAGTCTTTCCAAAACAGTTCAGTTATCTGACTTCGTATTTCTAGACCAGATAGTTCACATGTCAGTCAGTAGAATATCACAAGCATTCTAATCATCAATACACAGAATTAGGTTCAAAGATGCATTTAACAGTGACTTCATTATTAATGAAAGCTACAAACCATACTCAGGAATTCCTCATATCTGCAGAATTCTTTTGATACAAATTCTTGAGCTCCTTGCTTAGCAGAAGACCTTATGATACTCACATTTCAAATACATTTTAAAAAAATAGACCAGGACAGTTCAGATGGAAGGGAACTTCAAAGATCATCTAGTCCAACTCCTGACCACTACAGAACTAATTAAAAGCTAAAGTTATTGAGCACGCCATTCAAAAGTCTTTTAAACACGGGTGGGCTAAGGGCCTCTCTAGAAAGCTGTTTCAGTGTTTCCACCTTCACAGTCGAGACATTTTTCCTCATCAACAACAAAAAATTCTGATTTGGTCCCTCTTGCAGTAGGTAGGTACGAAGACCTTCTGAACTGAACTGAGCAAAAGCCACTGCTGTCAGCACATCCAGATCATTCACTCACAGACAGTGCCATAGAGACACAAAAAATGCATAGGCTCAACTTGGTACAAAAGAAGAAAAAAAAGTAAGATTGAATGTATGTGGCAGCTTATAGCATTACAGTAAGGCAAAGAGGTCAATTAATAACATTGTTGTTTAAGGATCTATTTCCTCAGTTTTGCAGCTTTCTTGAGATAACTACTAATACCATCAGGTACAGTTTGACCCCCTAAGGAGCAGACCACAATTGCACAAAAAAATGAAGACCACTCCCTCTTCTTCAGCTCTGTAATTTCACAAAGGCTAATAAGCCCTGGAGACGGAGGTCTCAGTTATAAAGGAAGAGACCTGCACCAGTCCTGCTGGAAGAAATTCCTGTATGGGTAGTAAAAAAGGGTATACAAGTCATTTCAGAGCTAAGAACAAGGCCCAAGTCACCTCAAACTCTCATTGAAAAGATGATTGATTCTGTTCTATTTTGCTTCTTCCAGCAGAACATTGTAGGATATTTTCTCTGCTGCTTGCCACCAAGTTTACTGCACTTGTCTGCCAAGTTCTGCAGTTGTCAGATGAACATGAACTCCCCCCAACGGTGTACACCTATTTTCCTTCTGATGCAAATTCTCCTTTTTACTAGCAGTACAAATCAGAAAAACACATATAATTCTTATTTTCATCTGATACTGAATAAAGCTACTTAAAGCTTATGCCAAATTAATAATCTTTTCTTGGCAATTTCACACCAGGATTCCATGCCAACTTTTGTTTAACAAGCAATGTTATTAACAGAGAAAATACAAATTTCTTTTTTGTTGTTGTTTCTGCTTTGAATTTGAGTTTTTTGATGTAGTGAATTCTCCAGTGTATATATATACCTAAAAACTGAACAAAGGCACAGCAGTTGTGTCATTTCCATGAGAAGTGCTAATGTACTCAAGTTTTAGACAGCTTAGGAGGTTTGTTGGTTTCTTTTACATATTAAAATCACTACTGAAAATAGAGATGCAAGACACAAGATTCAGACTCTCCTCTAAGAGTGCTGTTTCAGGCACTTCAAGAGCTGGAGTTTCTAAGAAGACCTCGCTTCTCAGTGCTACCCAGGAAGTAGAAATGAGTTAGAAAGGAGGTTTAGCTAGTCAACAGATTATTCTCCTGGCACCGGGTACGCACTGCTGCTAACGTGCCAGCTCTCCTGCTGCCACCCACCATCTCAGCATATGGGGTGCGTCAGGAGTAAAAGGCAGCAGAACAGCACATCGCTGTATTTCTTTTTTCCCTCATACAGCTTAGTTAAATCACTGACTCTACTGCTAGCTCTAAGAATTGCTTATCAGCAGAGCAGAGACTGCAAGGTCAGGGATGAAAGCAATAAAGGAGTAGTATCTTCCCTTCCTCCTGGGCTGAGGATCAGCCCTTGATTCTCACTATCATCATTAGCTCAAGAGAATATTTTGCAAGTCTGCAAGTGAAAACAAAGTAGAAAAAACACCCCTGCTACTCATGGTGAAGTGTACAGCAAAATCAGGAACAACCTGGGAGCTGCTTATCCAGTTCTTCATCTTCTCTTCTAGTGCTGCTACAACTCAATACAAACCTTCTTCACATCCATCCCATCTATTATTATATTTGCTGAACCAAAATCCTTAAACATTCTGCATCTTTTTCTCTCTTTCTTTTGAGTTGTACAGATGGGTTGCTTCTTTGGAATTGTATGAGAATTATTTTGAGTACTATCATTTGCCATCATCCTGTGACATCCTGTTATAATTAGTCTAGTTATGTCAAGTTCTTTGTTGAAGATTAATCTCATTCCTCCAGCGTTGCCTCTCTCCCCTTGTTAGATTGTGCCCCAATTTTTCTCTGTGTATTGCTGTAAGAGGTCTTCTAAAGTTGCTCTCTACAATCCAGCAAGTTCTAACAGATGTAAAATTGTGGAAGAACCAGAGCAGAAATCAATGACCAAAAGTCACCACTCATCACTGACTGAACTCTTCAAATAGCCAACATTTCAACTTGTAATTAAAGCAAATAGAGTTCATGCCACCTCTCAGAAGTAACACAGCTTTTGTACTGTTTGCTTGTTTACTTTCAATGCGTTTGGGACACTGACAAGATTCTTTATGAGCCCCTCTGAAAGAGGACACCCAAAGAACCCCCAGGAAGCAGTTCTGGCCCACTGTACTTCTTTCTGTAGGCAAGGAAGAGATTGCCTTTAACAGTTCCTGACAAGGTGCAGTATGTCAGAGAACTGACACTGAAGTACCTAAGCGTGTCTGCAAAAAGGATGCAAAATGACATAAAAATACTTGTCTCAGTTTAGTGTGTCATCACTAGCTTTCAGAGTTAACAATTCATTAACTAAATTAAAAGGAGGCGTGTCTAGAACCCTTTAGCCTGATCATCAAGGAGTAATCTGAATTTGAAAGATTTCCACATCAAAAACATTGGCAAAGCCAATCCAAGATTTTACAGGACATGATGGTACTCCACGAATGACAAAAAGGACAGTTCCCTAACTGCAGCTGATTTCTGGGGAAAGAAAGTACTTTTCCTTGATCTTTGCTCTGAGGCTTTCTGCAAGGAATGCAAGTGGTGCTCTTTATAATACTGTAGAAAATTAATGGTGGCTAGCAGAATAATTTTATTCCAGACAGTAAACAGAAAAGAACTGGATGTCAAGTAGTGACTGCAAAGTAACAAATTTTGTATGATAATATCAGTTTCCTAAATATCCATTTAACACTTTCCTAAAAATACTAACAACAATGTTAATAAAGTTCATTTTACTCTGGTGATTATCTGCTTTATCGTGTTATTTCATTTCATATAATTCATCTTACTCTAAATACTATTTTGTTTTTCCTTTTTCTGTATTTTCTCATGAATTCTTTCTTTCTTGTTCTTTACCTTAAAAATTGTCACTGGCTAAACAACAGCTTCACACCAGAGATTCATTTTTTTTCTAAGCAATCCTTAAGCAGCTGAAATTTGCAAATATCCAGGTTTCTGAAAATAAAATTCTTTTTTCTCCAGGCAATGCCTATATGAAGTTACATTAATTTGCAGTCTAATCATACTGATTTAGCTACCTATATATCAAACTGAAGTGCAGCCACACCACTTTGCAGTGCCAGCAGAAGGTACTTCTGCTGTTAATCATTGTACAGCTCAGTACTTGGTTTGAAATACCCACTCATTACATAGCCTATGGTACAGTATTCCATTCCTCAGCCCTGTCCTCCCATCCCTGCTATCTGCTCAAGCACTTTACTCCCAGACTGCCTGTCCTGTTGAGGATAGGTAATGTCATCCACGATGTTCAGTTTTAGTGGCATCGCTTGCAGAAGTGATAGCAAATAGAGAACAAGGGACAACAACATCTATTTCTAGCAATTTCCATTCCGTGTTCTTTATTTATTCTAGTTACCTGCTCCAGAAGCATGTTCTCTTCTCCCTTGGATCATTCTAATCCTTGAAGGGCCGACCACACAGAATTAAAGAAAGAAAGATCTTTGTACAGTTCACACAAATTGAGAAAATCTGTTCAAACTAACTCATATGTAATAACAATAATCATCTTTCTTATTCCTGAGCATCACAGAAAGATATATAGGGAGAAAGGCAGAGGTGATGAAAGAGAGTGCTAAACAGCAGCTTAGAGTGGGAAAAAGAAAAAGTAAGGAATGAGTCCAAATAATGAAGTTAATTCATTTCTAGGGAAGATTACTCACAGTCATCCAAGATACCCTTTAAAAGAAACTTTAGCACAGAATATTCTGGACACAAATGCTTGCACAGACAGCTGAATTCCAGAGCTGCAGAAGGGGAAAAAAAAAAAAAAAAAAAAAAGGAAAAAAAAAAAAAAAAAAAGGGGGAACAGCTCTGATCCATTCAAAATAGTTTCTCTTCTTTTTATATTACAATTGGCAACAAACACAAAAATAGTAAAGCTCTTCATCACTTCCTTCTTTTACTAGAAACATCCTAGGCTGCACTGAGTTTAGAATATCACAACGCTGAAACAAAACCAAAGATCCTCAGGATAGAAGCCTGAATGGCAGCAGGCTAGCACCTTTGCCAAAGAGGAAATGAACACAACACTGAACTGGACATAGTTTTTAAAGCAGGTTTGACTAAGGAATCATCATTCTTGACACAAGTCTTACAGGAGAAATGTCTGCTATAATACAATTTTTAATACAATTAGAAGTTTGGCAGGACATTTGTAATATCAATCATTACAGTTCACTTTGACTTTTGGATTTGTGCTGATGCTTGGTTTTTTATGCTTTGGTTAAAAATTATAACATCTTTAGTAGCTGGATATATTTGTATCAGATTCACTAAGTTCACAATCTTCACATTTACACTTAATCACAGGCATTTTACAGGAGCATAACAGAATGTGAGAACAGCTGATGTTCTTAAATTGCACACTTTCCAAAAGCACAATAGTTGTGATGCATTTATAAGATGCATCTATACAATAATTATGCTGTATGATATACGGGTATTTCACTGAAACAGTCCTCTTAGAAATACTTTATGGGGGCTTTACAGTAACCTTCTACATTTCCTTTTGATAAGGGGGAGGGAAGAAGGGTGGAGAGGGGAGAAAATTTCCACATTGCGGGTTCAGTCAGGCGGAGGACATGACTTGTGCAATCCTAATAAATCAGAGCATTCCCGTGTGGCAGAAGCAACAGGGGAATAGTGTAAGAGCAGTGCTGCATGTTGACCTAAGCAAGAGCTTATCGAGAAATGATGTCCTCTTAAACAGACTCCTGTAGAGATGTTCTGCATTTCCTCTGACAAATTGTAAGTGCCCTGACTGTAACATTCCTAACAAAATAGGGCTGATTTAGCAATGCACAAACTGCCCATTATCCTACTGCATAAAAAGGCCATTTAAAGCAAAGCCTTAGGACACTGGCCCACTGGAAACAGTACATCTGAAAAATTACCCCCATCTTGTGCCACCAAAGCTGCTAACTACCCTGGGGAATATACCTCATTTACAATACAGACAAATGTTAACTTTAATGAGTTTTAAAACTGCCATTTTTCTTTCATGACTTTGATAATGCTTGAAAACTTAAACAAATACTTTGGCTATTTTTTCACCTGGGATATGATCTAACTGATATTGCCACTAGATTTGTTTTCAGATGCCCTCGTCTTTCTCTCATTCAAGTCATAAAGTGGTGTACAAGTACAATTAAAAAGTACACCCACTCCAAAACAACATTGGAAAGATTAAACAATCTATTTTAACAAACCATTCTGGTCTGAAAACTTTGTGTGCCAAGATTACTTGTCATCATCTTCCCAAGAGATGGAGTACCTTTTAAAAAGCATCTCTAATGAGATCTACAAATCTGTGTGCAGGACAGCTTACTTTATTGTGTTTATAAAGATAAAAAAATATTTTAAACAGATTATGGTTCTTGGGACTGATAAAAACACAATGGGTGTAAGGTCATTGGGAAGTGTTAATAAAAGTTTTCATAAAATATGACAACTCTCAAGGAGTAATGTTTGGGCGTAAAAAATAAGTATGAAAGTATATTTTCTTCTGTGGTAAACACTCAGTTTTTCTACATGTAGTTAACTCTCCAAATCCTTTGTTTATTCTGTTGGTGAACATTTTTAGCTGTTTGATAACACATCAGGGATGGCATTACTATTAGCTACTGCAGCATCTTTGCTTCTACTTCACTCGTTCTTATACAGGTATCATTGAAAGAGAACACTCATCTGCATTAGCCATTAACAAGACATTTTAGGTCCTTAATATGTCTGCCAGTGACTGACATCAAAAAATCTTCACCTCAGTCATACAGGACAAAAACTGTTAGAATTCTCTAAGCACAAGACTCTTCCGTCACCCAATACAGCTTTCATGACAAGAAATAATGGAAAACATAGAAAGTACAGGCGATATTTCTAAAGCTGATTATTTGCCAGTAAGGTACCTCATTATGCTTATGCATCTCTTATATCACCTTTCATTCTTTTAGCCTGGTGTTTAGTTGTTTCAATATCTATCATTGCCACAAGCTGAAAGGAAATGTCTTTTCAAAGAAGAGTTTTTGGACAATTTGGGTTATGTTAACGAAATAAACATCAGATCTTCATTTTTCACATTTAGACAAAGTACTGGGAGAAAGCCAATGCCCTTGCTCACTATCCTATTTTCTCCACCTGTGACCAGATTTGAAAGCAATAACTAAAGAACAATTTCTATCTAGAGAGAAATAAGTCTTGAAGCATGCGACTGTTAATTGCAGAGTATTGACACCTAGAAATTTATTCAATACAGACACATGCATTTTTTATTGTAGGTAAAAATTCGACCTCGAAACTTCCACTAAAAGACCAAAGATTTAGCAATAACTTAATAACCCAAGTAACACATTTAATCATATTAAAAACAAGAAGATAAGTAGAGAAAAAAGTTTAGAGCACTAGCGACTGATTATCTTGTTGACCTTGTATCCAAAATGTGAAAGTCTCAAAGTTGATTCTGAAAGCACTCAATGTACAAAAGCATCAGTTTACAATAAAGTGGTGAACACTGAATTAGTTTGAGTCTGACAAAATAGATATTTCAAAACAAACCAACATCATGGAAATAATTAAAATACTTCAGTTATGTAACTTCTAGGGAGTGCAAAGAGTGTATTTAAGGAAAATTTTATCAAGACCTGTTTAAAAAAAAAATCAAAACAGTAAGTTTGACTTCCTAGACCTGCATTTGCAAATCTGCCTTAATATAAAAGTACGTTTTTTGAGCTGATCCCATAAACACACATTTTCAGGGCCCACATTTCAACAAGAATGCAAATATTTTAACAGTGTTTCCAAACAACGTAGATCAATTCAGTTGGAGACCTTCGGGACCTTTTACAGTTTAAATATCTTTATATTGGCAAGAAGATTGTATACAAACTATTCCATGAAATATAACACACTACTAATTTGAAGAGAATAAATAAAAGATTGGCTAGTGTCGTGGAAAAGCACAGCATAATACAAGACTCTACAAAGAAAACTGCATCCATCCATCCCAGCCAAAACTATGACAACTAGGAAAAAGCCATTTATTCGTTTCCTTCTACAGAATCAGAACAATGTCACTGAGAAAATTAATATAGATTTACATTAAGGTTAATCAACCACCAGCTCTGAAATCAAGAAATACGCAGTTTATGGTGTAAATGCAACTTTCATTTTCTCTCATATAGTCAGCAGATAGTGATTACCTGCCTTGTTCCAGTTACAAAGCCATTTATGAGGTCCCCACGTCTGTAAATTCAAGTTTGATACCCACATTCTCTATGTAAAAACAACACAGCTACTGAAAGATAATATTTATAGAAAGAGTCAGAAGAAATGACTACTCAGTCTTGTGGGAAGGATTTTTTTTTTCTCTATTATATTTTGGTTTTTGTAAAGGTAGAAAAGGTAAAGTGATTGATTCCACACAAAGTCTATGCTAGCTTCACCTCAAGGTAATATTCTTTGTTTTTCTAAAGAAACTGCAATGGTGAAGAACACCAAAAGCAAAGGAAAAGAGCAATAGCAGCAAGGTACTAAGAGAGCAAAAGCATAGCAAACCACAGGTTTACACCATGGGCAGAGTTTCATTACTACTAAGTTCTTCTGTAAAGGGTATCTATATGAGTTACCATACACAAAAATGGGCACAAGCAGAATGAAGGTATCAGAGTTGAGTCAAATCCATACCAGGCTCTGTCTCCCAGCCAGAGCATTTTAAAAGAACAGCACAGACAAATCTTGTGGACACTTCAAAGGGATGTGATGGGTAACAGGGCTTTTGCTTAGTTCCACCAGCCAACACAGAGAAGAGTAAGGGCATTAACCTGAATTTGGCAACCCCCACCTCTCTTGCAGACCATCCATACTAAAACTGACCTGACTTTAAATAACCTTTGTCCTCAGGGACTGCAAAAACAAAAGTGAAAAACAAAGACATACAGAGCAATTATAGGGAAGACTATTCAAACACGTGCCTACAAGTACAGTGGCAGTTGTAATAAAGACTACAGTTTCAACAAATTCACAGAAGCAAAAACTTCACACATCTTCCTATTCTTTTCAAAATTTAAAGCAAGCACGTAGAGTCAGTGCGATAAATTCACAACCTCCACTCCACCCATGTTTTGGAAGTGCATCTGCACTAGACTGTGTGGCCAAGTACAGTTTAAAGCAACAGTAGTTCAGAATGATAATAGCTGCCAAAAACTCCCAGAAGATACTGATGCAGGTTGCTCCCAGATCTGCACCGTCTCCTTTAGGTAGAAGACAAGAAGAGGATTGATACAGCAGAAATATTTGGAGGCTGAATCCACTTGCTTTCCAAGAGCTCAGGGCAAAGCTCCTGCACCAGACTGAGTGGAGCCCTATATCACAAAGCACATCACAGAGATGGCCAACATAGATGAAGTGCTCAGAACTCATCTAACCTTTTCTCATTTTGAAATACTTCCCAGGCCTATGTGTATTTCCTTCAGTGCTTTGATTATGATAAATATGTGTGTCACCTAGCTTCCTTCACTCAGACAAAACTAGCCAAAATGTACTTAATAGATAGGATATACTTATGCAGACTGAGCATACATGGTAGTAAATTCAAGCACAGCGTAAGTTTCTAGAACCCAGCTCAGAGGTTAGTAACTGTCCCCATAACACAACATTGTTTTGCATATTTTGTTTTTCAGATAGAATATTATTTCAGTGTTAGAAAGGAGTTTTATGCTT
>NW_024962271.1:8050089-8077589 GCF_019238085.1 Lagopus leucura | reverse complement strand
CTCTGTAATATTTGCTATGCCAATTTCCATTACCTTTTTCCTTCCAGGCCTAAAGTTATAATAGTCTGCAGAGAAAATACACCTACGGACTGCTGCAATCCCTGCGTATATTCAATACCATTCAAAGGCAACACGCAGCTAAAAATTAGTCAGACAAAAAAAGTGCAGGTGGCTAAAATATTCCCTCACTGTAACATTTTTTGCTCATAATTGCAACATGGAGAAAAAAGCTAGAAATATATTGTTTCTATTTGTACCTAGAACAGTTGCAGAAAGAGCAGCAGAATTTGTGCCTGGCATTAGAAAGCGTAATTCCTTAATGCTATATTGTGGCATATGGTTCATTGTAGCAAATTATGAATACATGTGTTTGGAGAGCTTTGGTAGTAAATTTGGGCTTTGTACATCTACAACAATGCCCAAATCTGACACATGTAATTTATGCAATATTAAGTTAATACAATATTATGAAATTAGCTTACTGTAGTAAAGCTGTAATTTTAAAATGAAAGACAATACAAGGAAATAAAAACAAAATAAACATTAGCATTTTGTGAAAGGTAAAACAAATCTTCCAAAAGTGTGCTTTGTAATTTATTATAGCACAGTGTTAATGACTTCCAGCATATTTAAGACACGATGCCCTTTAACAGCATAGCACAGTGCTGTTCAGAACGATCCCTGTCTTTCAACCTCCCCGAGACAATGCAGTCAATTTATTTAATAGGCAGCATTCATTCAGAAGCTTCTTTGAGTAAGGAGAAAGTAAATGGAAACCTTGGGCTCTGGTTTTCACCGTGCTCCTTAAGGTTCAGCACTGCATTTGCTCCATGTAGAACATTCTGATGAAGGTGATAAGGTTGTAGGAACATAGGCTATTATTCTGCATGCAAGACGATTCAAGATACGAAATTATATTTATCACATCATTGTATGTAACCACAAATTGGGAAAGTGATAAAAGCATTACAATACGAGCCCTTTAGCTTCTAGAAAATTGCAAATGTTGAAACACACAATTTTGTGCTTTTAAGAGGGAGAGGTGAGCAAATTAGAGCCAAAGAAGAAAGAAAAAAAAGGTGCATTCAGGTCATCACACACGAAGCTGAAGTGACAAATTTTCTGTTTTCAACTTTTTGAGGAAGAAAGGGATCACAAAGAAAACTGTAGAACGTCAGTATTTTTAAAGCTGCAGAGAACTTGTATAATGGTTACCAAAACCTGGAGGTTCTGATCCAGAAGAAAACAACTGCAGAATGCAGTGGCTTCACATATTAGTGCAGTTCAAGTCTCAGCCAACAGTGATGAGTAAAAATGTTTGTCCCTTCTTCCACGGAGGTGGAAGGCATGTTATATAGTACTGAATATTGCTATCATCCTGGAAATTTGCTGTTGATATCCCCCATTCTGCCATCTTCTTTCACACGGTCAAGCACAGAGAAAACACTTATCTGAGCAATCAATAAAATGGTAGAATTGCATAAGGGATAAATATATGAATGAATCATGAAATCTGATGGAATTACCACAAAAGGCTCGATGCATTTGAGCCTGGAGCTGACGCCAAGGGAGTTCCTGCTAAAAGTGATAAAAAGCAGGAAGTGTTTGAACTTTTGGGGTTCTTTCCTACTCATTAAATTGAAAACCAGGGAATAAAGGAAAATGAACTTGACTGTGTGTTTTTACCTTGTGATGCACAAGGACAAAAACTGAGAGTACAGATTAACCTGTTCATGTCTTATTAGTCAACACAACAGAAGACCTCTATCAACCTGGATTTTGGTAGATTGGCTGGACTAGACTGATATCCCAATGAAAGACTGAGATCCAGTATTAGAAAACAAGAACTCTGGCAAGTAAGCATGGATCCTTCTTAAGATGTGAAAAAAAGTTCAATAATCAAGTTCCTATGCTTTTTTTTTTTTTTTTTTTTTTTTGTTTTGTTTTGTTTTGTTTTTTTTTGTATCATAGAATCTACAATGGTGAACAACTGAAAATGTCCCAAAAATTTTTAAAAAGTCACAGGTAGACCTTCTGGATATCAACATCATATCAACATCAAGTAATTGTAAGATAAACCATGACAAACCAGATCTCAACCATTTCAACAGAACTAAAAGTAGCGTAAAAGTAGCATATTTCTAAATATAGTGGGAAGAAGAAAAAACAGTCAATGCTAACAACTGAGATACTGCAGCATATTTAACCACTCATAGTTTGCATAGCCATTAAAAGCTGATATTAAGACCCAATATCACTCAGTTCCACCAGCATGCACCAGCCTAAGCCACCCATATTAGGAAGTTCAGATGGATTCTCCTTATTTTCAGAATTTTTGACATTCATGATATAAAAGTATATTTTGTGTGTTAATTTGAATTATCCACTTTTGAACTTACAAATGCATGCACTTTATACTTATATAAAATCTAACTCTGCTATTTTGGTCCGTGACAAAATTTACAAAAATTAACACTGAATTACTCAGCAATAATAGCATAACCACAGATACAGTAAGGAATGTGTACAAAGTAACAAGCTTGATAATTTCAAAGAATTAACCTTCACCTATTCTATAACAATTGAATATTTTTACTTTTGCCTACTATTATAAGTACTGAAGAGCAAAATCAAGAGATAACATTTTATAAGCCAAATTTAAAGAAACACTGCTAAGACCCTTTATTGCTCAAATAACATGTTCTCCTCATTCTCTTTTTTAAATCAGTTAAATATAAACAAATTAACTTCCTACGCATGCTGCCCCTAAGTGAATTATTTTTCATTTTTAGAGTAGTTTTCCATCACTATGAACCTTTTCCTTTCCCTTATGCACCAGCAAACATACTGATACAATTTAAAGGTCATGTTCTTTTCAAACTGACAGGGCCCTCCAAAATTTTGACGAGGGTCCCTCCAAGAATCACACCATACAAACGGAAAGAAATTAAGTAAAGCATCACTTGATGTAGGCTCAATCATGTGAACTGATTAGAAAATGTAACCATGGAGAGAGGTGATTCAAAGTGTGACGGACAACCTTTCAAAGAAAGGAGATGTCATGTTGATAATAATAAGCAAGTACCTGACATTGAAGGAGGGGGGTGAACGCAGAGGGTCAATAAAGATATAATTGCCTTCAGCTACTAAAAAAAAAAAAAAAAAAAATCCAACTCCTTTCTAACTTTGCAAACTCTAAGGTAGATATTTAAAATGATCAGAGCATTTGATCTTCATAGTTCAAGTTTTACTCAAAAATACTAAAAATGTATTAATAACACTTCAGTAGGTTAGCTCATTCTTTCACACAGTATAAAAGATATCTTAAAGTTCAAAGCCAAATATACGAAATTTGCCTCAAAGGTTATGTTGATACATATTGGTTTGCGTTATAAGTTTGATCATCTTTAAGAAAACAGCACTGACTTTGGCTTGTAACACGCTCATCATTCTAAGTCACATAAGCATAAAGTAAATTTAGTGACATCTTTCAAATAGGTAATCAAGAAGATTGTTTGTTCTTGATACATTTTAGAGTAAATCTAAATATTTTCAGGAAAAACTATGCATTATGAACAGCAGATGAGTATGCAGTCCAAAAGAACAACCCCCTATATACCCTATTTATCCACTGAAGAAAAGGGTGTCATACTAATGTCGTCTTTATGACAGTAAACAATATTCTACCATTTGTAAAATAAATAAATATAATAGCAGTAAAATAAATAAATATATAACAATTCTCTAACTGCTGTTCTTTTTTTTAATTCTCCCCACAAGTTGCTAAGATCTGTGGTGCCCAAAATACTTCCAGCACAGAACAAACTATTATGGTGACAATTTGAAAACATTTCATCCAACTTATTTTAATAATAAAATCTGTCTTCTCTCTCCTATATAAAAATGTATATCATGTATATGGATAAATGTAATCTTAACTGATTTAGATACTATGTTCTTATGAATATCAAAAAGTTCAGTGAACCCATTTAGTGTTTCAGACAACCATGGACTGAGGATTAATGTCACTTAAAAAGTACACATGGAGCTTTTTTTTTCCTCACAGCTCAAATCCAGACCAAATTTGCATCAGGTAAGGTCTCTTAAATTGTTCAGGCAGAATAAATCAGAGATATACCTCAAGTTCTCACTGGACAAATGCCCATTTCATCAAGAAAGTAATAAACTATGGCACCCATGACAAACTCCAAAGCTATTTGCTTGACACAGTGCCGGTTCAAGGCTTGTCCATGTGTCTCAGATTGAAAGCTCCAGGACACAACCAAGGTGACACTGCAGTCATCCAAACTACTGCCTGTCTTGGAAAGAAACAAGGTTTTACTGCAACCCAGGTCTTTTGCAAATACTTCTTGGTCTCCTAGCTAATGAGGTCAGACAGTACTGTCCACTCTAGACATATTCTTCCCAGGGTATCATCTCTCCAAGAGACATTCCAGGAGGACATATCCTTAAATGTGCCATCAAAGTGAATTATAATGATAGAATTTATTAACATTTTTAATGAGGCAAAAATCATACATCTAAGGAAGCATGAAATAAAATGGGATTAAACAGCAACTGAATTTTTGAAATGTAGTAGATGATGTTTATGTTATTGGGAAGCTTGTGTTACACAAAAAGATAAAAGTTGAACTTAAGACTTGCAGACACCTCAACTAGAGAACATAACCAGACCTTCCTTCAGCAATTGACAACTTCCCCACACAGAGAGGGAAGAAGAAAGAGAGGCAGAGAGAGAACATGTGCATGTGCCAGCACATTCACTTATATATGAGAGCACTGCTTTCATACTAACGTGGTTTTCCTAAAAGAGAAAACTGAGAATGAGATCATTCGAATCCACAAGTAAGTACCACAACACAACAATAAAAACTAACATCTCTGTCAAGAAGTCAACAACATTCTCCCTAAATTGTGTACTTGTCAAACTGCATGATGAATGGAGCTCCAAAGATACCTGGGCACTCTCGATGCAACACACACTCCAAAAAAGTCAAATTAGTTATTGCCCTTCCATGGCCAGCTTCCTGCTTTAATAAAGATATTACAGCCCCAGCCTTCAACAGTTACCTCAACACTACAAGAGACAAGGGGCAATTTTAGAAAGAAAAGAGATTAAAAAAGAGTAAGATAAAGGAAAGATATGGGTCTCATAATTTGAGAAAACACAAAGTAGCAGGAAAAAAAAAAAAAAAAAAACCACTAAAATGAACATTCTCCAGTGGTGTCTTGTTGCAGATACATATACACTGGGGACTTTTAGATCCTGTGATTATATCAAGCATAGCTTAAAGTAAAAATGCTCATATGCACTCAATGCAAATGTAAGGCCTCAGCATGAATTGGCTTAATCAACTGATCTATTTTTTAAGGTGCCAAATTTCATGCCAATATAGAGAGAGTATTAGAAAAGTGTTTGTGAAATAGAGATTCACTCTCTGCTAGAGTAATGTGAAAGGACTGCATTAACACACTTCTGGATGTTCACACTAGAGCATATATTCTATGACAAAGCCATTGAGAACATGAGAACCTCTTTTCAAACTATGCATGAAATAAAAATTAACTCCTCACAGAAGATTAAATTCTCATGCAAATGGAAGGAGATCTAGCCATTCCATCACTGCTTGATGTTCTCTTCAAAGGGAGAATGGGAAGGGTATAATGCAAAAGGGAGGTCAAGCATTTTAGGGACAAAACATAAAAGTAAAACCCAGGGGTTGCAAAATCCACATATACTAAACCCATGACTCAAATTAATATAATTGAAAACCATTAGACTCATCTCTGTTAAAGTAAAAATTAATTTTATAGACTATCATTATAAACTATTGCTTCATCAGGAAAATACATCATGGTTATATTTTATAATTTTTATCCTCTCTTCCATGTAGCTGCTAGGAGGCAGTTACATTGAGAATTGGATCTTTCCTAAGTTGTTAACAAGACACATTCCTCTTGGTTCCTGGCTAGTATTATGAGAGTTTCTGTCTTATGTCACTATTTCTGACATATGCTGGAGATAGAATATCTTGGCTCAAAAAATACTGGACCATCGTTTTATGAGATGAGAAATTCTAGACCACAGACGCAGTTAGATTTACTACTGACAATACAGAGGTAACGATAACCTACCCTTATATAGCCCAGAGCCTTACATATTGTAAACTCAATTAGCAATTCTTTTATCTTCACCCAAAACAGATACATTGAACATTGCAGATAGAGAGCTTTACTCACAGACTCTGAACACAAGGATAAATACTGTCTTGCTTTACCAGAATAATTTCTAGTCCTATCATTTTTCATTCAGTTGGAGTTGTTTGATTCCAAGAGTCCATATTCCAGGCAGTCAGAGCACTTATTTATGAACACAATGTGGGCAAACGTGCATTTATTAGAGATGAAAGGCACAAGAGTTGCCCATAATTTTGCCACAAATAAACTTTTCCTTTGGTTTATGCTACATCATGCCCTTCCATTTGAATAGTTTTGATAAAGAACTGTTACTCCCTTTTCTTTCACTATACACAGTGTGGATACATTAGATAAACACTTTTATATGTAGCCGTCAAGGAGAAATATTCCACACAACGAAGCAGACCTTGTGAAATAACATTTCACTTATCTGTTATGTCTTTTTGAACCTTTCTTAGGAACTACATGTCTCTAAGGCCAACCTAGAGCAACATAAACTCTTGCTCCAACAACTTCTTAATTCTAAAGACCAGCAAACAAATAGAAATGTATGAACAAGGAAGGTTTCAACAGTAGCATGAACATTCTTTTACTACTTTTTACTTCCTTTTTCTGTAACACCCAAAAGAGATATTTAGTAATAGTCAATTTACAAGCATACACAGGAATTGAAGAGGTCTTCAAAATACTCTGGAGAAATATATCATTGCAGCTAAGCCAAAAATACAAGTCATCTTCACTTATGAGGTTTTGTGGATTTTCTTGCTGTTTTGTTGTTGTTGTTTGTTTTGTCTGTTTGTTTGTTGTTGTTTTACATTTTCACTGGTCTTCAGTGATTCACTACTACAAAAGCATAGACAAGAACAAAGCCAATATGACGATAGAGGGAGCACAAAAATTTGAAACCATAGCTCATGAAGGAGAAAAGATCTGAGGCAACGCAGTGTTTGTGACAACAATGAACTTATTTATAAGTACCTACTTTCAAACGTCCCCAGATGCTTGCAGTACATACAGAACCAAAGTAAACAAAAAACCTGTTGGATGTACACACCTCTATCTGTACTCAATTGCTTTTCAACACCAAGTATTTCAAAAAATTGGTTATAACTTCCGCTAACAGAAAAGGAGAACCTATTTTGGTGAAATAAAGTTGACATTTAATTTACTCGTGTAAATTTAAGTTGTTCATTCACTGTTGTTATACGTTGACAGATAAGATTTCTTCAACATTCTTGTGCAAAACAATAAATACACTGTAGTTAAATTCTAGATAGGAAAACATTATGCTTTGTCTTGACAGCACCACAGTTAGGCATAAAGTTATAATGTTTGAGTAATCTCTTCTGAGACTGTCATAAGATGCAGTCTTTCAAAGCACATATGTAACTGTCATTTGATTTTTCCTGAAATCAGAAATAAATGCATATCCTCATTCTTCATGTATAGATCTGGATTTCTCTCTCCTTCAGTCTCTTTTCCCTTGCTATAAACAGATATATCTGATGAAACAGAAAGTTATTATTTCAGCCTAGGTGAAAATAGCTTCTAACCATAGATTTTTTTTTTTTTTTTTTCAAATAAAAGCATCAATCCAGTAAAATGGTATCAAGAAAACAAAATGTACAGCTCATAGTTTAACTACTTCTTTTGTCTTACTAGCACTGATGTTATTTTAAGTAGTGAACTGGGAGTTATTTCTTCAATAATGAAGAAACAGATGCATCCATCACATTTCATGAAAATGAAGTAAATCAAACCCACTTTCACAACCTCATTACATATACACCTTTTTATTTTGGGCAAAAAGAGGCAAAGTATCTGTGATACTTCAGCTCAAAAGATTAAGACCTTCCCATTCTATAGTCAGTGCAGTTAATTTCTCCCATTTCCTATATTTTTAATCATTAACTAATATTTCTACATTTGCTAGGTTTGTCTCAAAAAAAAAAATTGCATATTAAATAAAGAACTTGGAGAATGAGAATGCATTCAGTGATGTGGAAACCACAAACAAAACTGCAGCTGGTTTATATATAATATAATAATAAAATGCAATATCAGGTTTCAGCCTTTCATCAAACATGCTCATGACTTGTACTAAGGTCTCTTTTCAGTTTGGTACTCCACTCTTCCTTTGTTTTCAATGGAGTGTCACAATTCTGTCACAACCCAGAATATCAGGGTTTTTTAATCACAGAAAATGAAGCACAGAAGTTCCAATACAAACAAACCACAGAATATCAAACTGATCTGCAAAGAAGCATCCACTCTCAGCAACTACTGCACAAGTACAGATTAATTTTACAGTGCATTATTAGGATAGATACCTCAGCATGCTCATGATGGCACCTATTACTGCTTCCTCTTATGTTTTAAAAGCTATTGTGCTTACACTACATGTTGTTGAAACCTCCACATGCTTTCAAGCAAACGGAGCAAGTGGTAACTCTCAATCATCATTGTATACCAAGGTGCTCAAAACCATGGTCACCATTCAGAGCTGAAACTCACAATGCAGTAGGTCACAAAACACTACTGATTGCTACATAATAGACAGAATTTCTTAGTTTAAGAGTTCTCCACTGCCTTTTTCCTCTATAATCAGTAGTCTTAAATGGTACCACTGCAAAAGGAAAGTTTTCTCAAAACAACAAACGGTGCATCTCTGTTTTCAGTACTGATGTTTAAACAGAGCTCTGACCTCAGTGAGGCACTTTAAGAAAGTCACAAGAACAGGAACGCAAGATACCTCAAAGGAACCTGTTCCATCCAAACTTTGTGAAAAATGTCCTAAAGTACCCTAAAGGAAAGTGTACTCAATAACCTAAACTTTTGTAGCAGAAGTCACGTGGGGGATTACTGTTATGGTCTGATGTTTTGAGTTAGTAAAGACCCTTGAGTTTATAGTGTCATTATGCAGCAGGCACAGTTTCTACATGCGTCCAGAAACCAGTATACAGATCATGCATATGAAGAGGAAATGTGGCTGACGCATTGTCTGATAACGTGCACTGTTGAACAAGACTTTTAGAGTTAAGGACAGCCACAGCAATGCTTAGCAGGTCTATCTTCTGCCTGCAGCCTTTGAACTCCAGCACTTCTAACCGAAACCCATATCCCACTACTGTGTTGGCCCAGCATTGGCAAATGAAAGCAATAAGACTGCCTCCAGAATCTTGTGCCTCAAGACCAAATCAAAATCTTAATGATCCATACAGTCTGGAAGAGGAAGAGCACATGCAACCATTTTATGCATAGAAGTCAATGGGTTAGTTGGTTAACAGAGATAGTAGCCATGTAATTTGACCTCAAGGCTTCTATAAATTCACTTCCAACATCAAGAGTATGCTGCAGTGATTTTCTCCCTTTTTTTTTTTTTTTTTTTTTTAAACTAAGACCCCCTGAGAAGATATTACTTCAAGTTAGTTCAAGATTGCTTAAATATTTTTTGCCGCCATTAAAACATTGCAGAGCAGAAGTTCTGAAAATAAAATTCCATATTTAAAATTAGTGCCAGAGAAGTCTGAAAAATAATTTTTTATGGGTTTGGATAAATTTAAAGAAATATGACAGTATTTTTAATTATACAAAGATTCTACTTCATCATACACATTCAAGATGCTAGGGAGAGAAAGTCTGTCTCTCCCTGAAAGGAAATCTTTCCCAGTCTGCTAGAAGAACATTAGGACAACGGGGATTTTTAACTTTTAACCAATTGTTAAACCTGCTAGTTTCAAGAAACAACTAACAGGAGAGTCCTCCTTAGTCAGTATTTACAGTCCAGGCCAGGAAGAAGAAATGAAAAGAAGACAGCCAAAGGGATGAGAAGATGGCAGTCCTGCATCTCTACTCAACTCCATTTTCTAATACTCAATGCCATCTGAAAAGGCTAAGTCTATACAGAAAATGTATTCTGGGTCTTCAGAGTCCGTGTTCAACAACATTTTAATTTCAGCCATCATCATTTCCAGGCCAGAATACAGGCTCAAAATATAAACCTTTTCATTTTAAAAAACATAGTGTAAATCATACATATTAACCCTTATATTGCAAAATATGACTGCTAGAATTGCACAGAAGTCATTACGCAATTCAGACATATTGCTTGGGCAATATCTTTTCCTCCTTTTAGCTTCTAAATCTTCCATTTGAAAATACAGTGATTTCAATTAAAGCAGAATATAAAGCATATAAAACATAGGCTAATGTCTGAATTTGAAACATAATGAGTGCCTTGAGGCACCATATCATAATTCAGTCTTGTTTTCTGTCTAAATGTGTACTTACAATAAAGGCAGGCTCTACTTTGTTACACAGGTAGAATTCTCATCTAGTTTCTTCTGTTCCTCCTTGACATTACCTTAAAGTTAGCATACTGCAAAACTTGTTTTGCAAAAGTTTATGCAGACTTTCAGACTTCATGCAGACATTTCAAAGTGATTTCTAGTTCTTAAAATTACAACAGCTCTGAGAAACTTGAGACAATGATCATGTCTACATCCATGTTTTTAAGATACCTACTCTAACAGAGCATTGTCTAAGCCTCGGGACTCTGGACAATACTGTAACATAGGTATTAAATAATAAAGTTCTGTCAAGTCAGTGATCTGTGAACTACAGAAGATTCACGTGATAGTGTATTATGGCTCAAACACAGCCCTTAGCAGCCATCATATAAAATCTCTGTAGTCTAGAAAAGTACTTAAATACTGATTTACACAAAAGCCATAAAATTAATAGGAATTACATATATTCAGAATTAGTACGTATTCAAAAATTTACATTTGGGAAGTTTTTGGTTTTTCTGGTTTTTGTTTTGTTGGGTTTTTGTTTGTTTGTTTGTTGTTGTTGTTGTTTGTTTTGTTGTTGCTGTTGTCGTTTTTGATTTTTTTTTTACAGAGAGAGCAGTGAGGTGCTGGAACAGGCTGCCCACAGAGGCTGTGGATGCCCCTCCATGGAGGTGTTCAAGGACAGGTTGGATGGGGCCCTGGGCCATCTGTTCTAGTACTTGCTCTAGCACAGTTGAAACCCTGTGTGTGGCAGGAGGACTGGAACTTGATGATCCCTGGGGTCCCTTCCAATCCAAGCCATTCTATTCTAAGAGATTTCAATGGCTTGCGTCTTCTTTGTGCTTTATGTAATTTCATTGCCAAAAATGTTAATAAATAAATATACAAGTAAAATCCTAAACGACCAAGTGTTATTGAAACATAGAAATATGTTTTGATACATTTAAAAATATATTTCAGGTTGACAGACAAGCATTAACAACTAGCTAGAAATAGTAAAAGAAATTCAAAAAGTTTCTCAAGATAAGAATTGACTTGAATTGATTTTCAATTTCATCCATTCCTAGCCAATAATTTCACCTTTTTCACCCTGGCCATAAGCACCACTCAGCACACTGACATTAATGTTCATCTCAGGGGAAAATGCAAGTTGAACTGACTTACCTGGAAAATTGGACTTGCACAGAAGGGGAACAAAAGATACAAGGAATGGAAAAAAGGAAATTGTGAAGTCAAATAAAGAAAAATATTTGAGTATCTTATTAAGAAAGAAAAAAAATGAAATAACAAAAAACACATGGACATTACAGAGTACCAAAAAGAAAAACAAAACAATAATACATTAGTCCTTTATTTTACAACAGAAAGTGAAAACAAATATGCTGAACACTGTATTTGAGAAAGAGAAAGAAGTCTGAACGCTTCAGATGTTCCAACTAGAGGAGAAAGGAAACAATGTGCTCTCTAAAATGTTCTGAAGCATGCTCTAAAAAAGCAGTGGATGCTAACAGTTGTATTTCATAAGAAACAGCTTCATTATTTCATGTATTTCTCTGTATCATCATTAGGCATCCTTTATTTTTACCTCATTGCTGAAAATAATACTTCTGCTGGCATTAAAAGCTTGATTTTACAACTATTTAATGCACTCGAAGGATGCTGTTAAAAGACATTGGCATGCTCATGTGAGCCATACAAAGGTCAGTGATTTGGAGGCTCTTTCAGACAATTTGCCAGGATTTTGGCATTTTGTAAGCACACATAGGACAGCTCTCCAGCAAGCTGACCTTGACAGTGAATCGGATAAATAAACCTTCAATTTACCCCCTCCAGCTCGATGCTAGCCCAGCCGATCCCTCTGGAGCCTTCACCTGTCCATATCGTTCAACTGACTGCAACTTTCAACTGACGAACATCCACAGCCTTACAGGTTCTGTGACAAACACCATCTAACAGATAAGGCTTCTGAAAAGTCAAAGTCAATAGTGTTTCCATTGAAAATTTAATGCTGCTTCCATCTTTACCCATCATTCTTCCTACTGTTGCATGTATCCCAGGAGGCACTTCAAGCAAAAGCACTACTCCATAACAGGTAATGACGTGGCATTTAATGATACTGTCCAAAGTGATCCAAGCCCATGGAAAGTAATGTGCACTCATGTACCAGATAAGCACGGCTGAATGTACTAGAACAGCAGTATCTTTCACTGCACTGTCACTAGATACAATGTGACATATGCTCTGCCATTGTACCTGGCTTTTCCTTTTACTTCACCATCAGAGGAAAAGAGCATTTTCAGATACAGAGCACCAAAGTGTTAAGGGAATTCAGTAAAAGGTAGGATGGCAACATATCCGTAATTAAGTATTCACAGCCTCTTTAATACTTCAGTGCTCTTGGATTCGCTACTAAAATCTGTGAATTATACCTCATTGAAGAATGTCCTTAATCGACTCTGACATGTTTTATTGGAGGCAGAAAAAATGTTTCAGTATGATAGATAAGGTTAAAAATGTTACTACTCTGATCATTTACTCTGGTGCCTTGCAAAAAACTCCAAAGCCAAAAACCATTTACATCATTCATCTGATGCAATGGAGAAAAGAAAGCATTATCTGACAGCCCATTTTAGCTGATGGGACAAAGTGCACATTTTCAATTTTCTGACAAAGTTACATTGTTTATGTAGATAAGAAAAAAACAACTGCAACGTTTCTACTGCATGCCATAAGGATCTGAAATTTGAGTTAAACAGCAAAGTACCTTGAGACCATGTGGAGCGTAGCATGACAAACAAAAATCATTTTTATGGTTTCAAACCAAATAATACATTACATGTTTTCTGTTTTAATAGCAGTGCAGTGTTTTCAGGCAGCCCCAGAACACTGCAGCGAAGCTCAGCGTGACATCTCTATGGATGTGTGAGAATAGTTCTCCCACTGCAGCATTACCCACGAAATAGTGAAATAAAAACTGCTGAAATATTTTAACTGAACATTTTAACCGAGTTTTTCCAGTACTATTTTTTATACTCTCCAGATCAACTGGCTTCTGCTTACACCCTTCACTGCAAAACAGGTGAACAGGAATTTCATACATGTTCAACTTCTATTTTTAATATTCCTAGAGAGAGATCGACAACTGTGGTGAGGTCGGCAAGGGAAGGAACTGTCTGAACTCATCTGCAGTATCTTCTCTATGCAAAGTTGTGACACCAGCAGGAAAAAAAATTGTTTTATTCTATTCCTCTGCATGTACTACATTCAGGTTTCAAATAAATATCTGTTCATTATTACCTATTTGGATGGACTACATATATGAGAGACGGAGAAAGAGAAGTATGTTTTACAATTCCCTGTTTTGCTTTTTTATCATAAAGGATTCCTATTCCATTCGGCTATGCCAACAAACCGAAATAATTATGACACGTAACTTATTTACTACGTTAATTCACAAAATCTTCAACTCAACGCTAATCAGGAAGCAACAGTATTTACTCTAAATATAAAGTAGCCCCATTTTACTCCACTTTACCATTCACACACCTAAAAGTGAGTATACATTGCAGGAAGTGGCTGAGTTATCTCAGGCTTTATGGTAAGTTTGTACAGCACACCTAAATTACTAGGACATCTATGAACCACACTGTTATCCATTAGAAAGTGAACCGAGAACTTACAAATAATTGGCTAGAACCCTAATTCTACAACATGAATGAAGTTCTAAATTAGGACCAGATGTTGGATTTCACTATTTAAATAACAGTTTTAAGGATAGAGAAAGATTCATCTTCCAAGCCTACTTCTTCCTGCAGACAATATGAACCATCTAATGAGACCACTGAATGCTTTATGAGCAATTCCATCCACTAGTTACTATACTCTGGCACCAAAATTGAAATATTCATTCTAAATCTTGTCATTAAGACTGTATTGCACGTCTGCCAAATTTCCAGTGCCAATTCTTATATTCCATTGCGATCAAGTGTTTCTTTAGAACCAAACTGATAACTGAAAGGCCTCCTACACATCCTGTAGGATCAACCAGCTCATTAACCTCCTGTTCTCAAAGACACTGTTTGGGAAAGAAACACTGAAAAAACAGTTTTCCGTAACATTATCTGCTCCTATCATTAGCTACTTGTTTCTCTGTTTACACGGTTAATCACAATCATAACAATGCTATGAACTGAACATTCCATCTTCCAAGGAACAGGAAAGGGGAATAAAAGAAAAGAAGAACAGAGAGCACGCAGTGTTCATCAAAATTCTGAACAAAACTTATGGCCATATACTCAATAAATATATATACATATATACATATATATAAGCATGTATGTATGTACACACAATGTAAGAAATCTACTTGTATGTCACACTAGGGACTGTCAGCCACAAAACTGTGCCTCCACAACACTGTAACGTATTGCCATATACTTAACTGCAACCCAGGAAAAGGTAATCGTTCTGAAAACTGTTCATCTAAGAGTGTAAATGAAATTGAGGAATAAAAGAAAAGGATTTTCTCCCTTAACTTTACTGCAGAGAGCTGTCATTAGAAGTCTTTATTTGCTTCACAGACATTTTCAATTCTATGATTTCTGACCATGGGAAGACATCAGGGACTACAATCAATCCATGCATTGTCCAAAGTAATGGACAATGGAGAACAGAAACAGAAAAAGGATCACATCTTTACCTCTTATTAGAGAGAATAAGTATAACAATGTTTAACATGAAAATTAACTTTAATCCTGCAGTACAAAAATAAAAAGAAAACGGGTTGAAGAATTCAAAAAGTCAAAACTCATGTTCTGGCCCTAAGTATCAAATCTTATTCAAACATAGCATAAGTTCACAATTAACTCCATAAGATTTCACTTAAATCTAGAATATTCTTGACTGATTCTTTACATATGCAATTTTTCACCACAGAAATTAACATAACATCTCTGTCCATACATCATAGCCAGAAGTTCCCTCTTATATGTCTCAGTTTTTTGAATCCTGTTTTCATTTCATTACCTTTGAAATTATTTATTACCACTGTTTTTCCAGCTTCATAACTGCTTTTGTTCTCTACATGTACAGCTCAGGAGGAGGAAAAAGAGAAAAAGGAGAGAAAGAAAATGTATTTTCCTTGTTATTAACTTTCAGACTAATTTTTTTCATATTTAAAGTAAGATGTTTTATCTCCCAGGCAGTACATACACCTTGCTCTATGAAGTGAGAGGTACAGTTGCTGCCCTGGCTCTGTGTGTGGTTGTGGCCTTAGAAGTCAAGCATAAAAGAAACAAAACTTTTTTTTTGTTTTTTGTTTTTTGTTTTTTTAATTCTGAAGTGAAAAATCCATTTGATTTCTTTTTGTTTATTGCTACATTACTTAGGTAATTGCTTTAGTTGAGTCAGACTGACAGCAGGATTCTGGACCCTCTGACTCCATTCCTTTTGCTATATTTATTAGTCTTACATATGAAAAGAATGCCTTGGCTTATATGATGAGTACTATTCAAGCAAAAGTTAAATCACTTGTATTTGCAATCTAAGTCAGCAACTGACAAGAAGAAGTGTTAAGAACTCACAGATATGCTTTAAAACCATATGAAAATGACAAGCTCAACCCTACCCCCCCCCCCCCCAAAAAAAAAATATTATATATATATACAATATATATATACCAGTTCATCCAAAAATGAAGATCTGCAAAGACCTGCAAAGTATGTAAGTGGAAATGCCAGTAACTTAAAGGTAACATCCAAACAGAAAACGTTACACCAGCACACACAAAAATTGGCCATACTGGAACAGATCACGTGCAAACTCACATGACTTAATCCATTATGACATTCAGATTAAGCTAAATCTAGAACATTCTTTGCCTTCCAAAATGACTGAAAGTCTTGTTATTTCAAATAATACTATCTTCCCAGAAATTTTCAAAATTCATAATATATAACAAACTCCTGAAATTTCATACCATGTGGCTATTTCTTGTGAAAGCAGAGAGATATTGAGGTATTCATTATTTCAGCGCATGCTGGCCTCTCCTTAAAACTCCCAGGGTAAGAACAGAATTTTTCATGAAAATATTAGGTTAATATGAGAAGATCCAGAGGAAGTAATAAGCTCCCAGATTTCAATTTTTGTGAAAGGTTGAAGTGAAACTGAAGGTTTAAGTTTTCATTGAAATTCTAACCTGATGCCCCAGAATGCTCAGACTATTTGAGAAATATGTATATGCAAACCTGTAACCTTTTCACGTGTTTTCCCATTCTCTTCATCGTCAGAATGCAACACATTTGTTTTAATAAGCTATTCACTATCCACCAAATCTTCTCAGGCACAAAGGAGTTGTGGTTAGACATGTACTGAAATACAGGACTTCCATTTGACATTCTCAGGTCTGTACATCCTTCTTACCCACATCTGATTTCTCAGACAAATTCTTTACTCAGAGTTTTGCCACATGTTAATTTCCTATTCAATCCTTAGTCCTGTAGCTGAGTTGTAGTTGGTACAAAGAGAGGTGCATCCTTGTAAGCCATCCTTAGAAATATTCTTAGTTATTTCCAGCCTATTAGTTTTTGTTCTGCTTCTGTTATGGTTGCCTTTAGCATTACTCTTTTGGTGTACAATTTTTGTATTTGCTTGAGGCCACAACAGTATCAGTGTTCTATGTCATATTCCATTTTGTCTCAGTCTTCAAACTCACTTGAAAAATTGTGGTCTATCACCACCAACAATGGAGAATGTTAATCCATACATTGTGAAAAACATGGCTCATCCTGACATTTTAAGCCACTAAACCAAATGCTTAAAGTGGAAAGTTTAAAAGGAAACGCAAGCCTATGTTAAAGGTACTGTCAGACGTAACATTAAGCAGTGGCATGGTTTATTATATACTTTATATATATATACTTCCCCGTTGCTCTTTGAGGGCTTCCTAGTCCGACTGCCATGAGATCACACAGAATTGCTTCCATTGCTTCCATTTCTTCCATTTCAATTTTCACTTCTAAATTTCACGGTATCAATCTTGTTATCTCTCATAATTAAGCTGCTTTTAAATGAGCATTTCTACTTGCACTGAGCCAAACAACACTTTTCTCGTTTGCTCAAGGATTTGAAACAAGACTCATTTCCTCAGTTCTACTAAATCTTCATGAGCTGTCTGTTCTTTTGCTTCTCATACTGTCATTTCATACTTGGCTTCCTTCTACGTAATAAATTATATACTATATATTCTTTTGCTGTATTCATTTCGCTTTCTCTGCATTTTAGGACACAAAGGAGATTCAACACTATTTCAGAAGAATCAACTGCTCACTGTCCACTGTCTGTTTTGTACCCTGATGTTACATGTAAAAAAACTACTTTGAAAGTAATGCTTCCTATTTATATCTGTTGCATTTTCCATGGCAATAAATAGGAGGCATTACTTTCAGAGCAATCTATGTCCACTGTTGATAATCCTTACATACGTGTGAAATCCCTATGAGCGATGAACAACAGTACGTTGTCACCTGTCAACTCAAAGTCAGTGTCATGAAAAACATGCACAAAACTGTTTCTATCACCATACCAAAGGATTTCTCTGCCTTCATTGAAATATCTTCATCATGCATCACAATGTCCTTACCAGTATATTGCAAATTTCATCTTACGATGAAAAAGGTAACAGTTGTGCTTTTGGATTACATTATTAGTATAATAAAACTGGGTATTTTTCAATCAAAATGCTACAATTGGAATTTGAAACGTGGTAACAAATTTAAAGACCTCAATTCGTAATTAGATGCACAATTTAAGATGCTGGATTTTAAAGACATGAAATACCATCAGAGCATGTGCAACATTAATCTGAATGACAAAACTATGAAAATACTCAGGATACTACTGGAGACTAAACAAGATGCTTCCCTCCCAGAGTGTGACCCTTTCCATCTGAAATACAAATACAAAGCATCAAAGTGTCCCATAGCCCCTTTCCAGAAAATATGTCATTAAGGAGGGGCTTTCAAAGGCTCTTCTTGCCAATCGTGAATGGTGCTCATACTTTTCAGGCTTTCATGGCTTATATTTTATACAGAATATGAAAAAAAAAAAAAAAAAAAAAAAAAAAGTGTAGAAGGAGACAAAACTTTTTACATTTTACATTTCAAGTGAAATATTTAAAAATCATACAGAAAGAACTGGTAAAACACAGTACTCGTCACTTCAGCAAATTCAGTTTGATACAATCACCACTCAGAATTCATCTCATTTATAAAGCATACCTATACTGTCGAGCCTAGAGTCTCACTTCAACCCAGCCGCTTTCCTGGCTAAAAAGGAAAAAACAAACAAATAACAACTAATTCCGACCATCTGATCCCTAGAAAGTCCTCCAGGACAGAAAGGCCTGAACAAACATCCATTTTAGAGAAAAAAAAAAATTAAGAATCTTTAACATTGCTGAAAATTTGGCAACTAAGGGTTATGGATGAAGATTAATTTGTAATCCTTCCTTTGACTATATACAGCTATGAACAGTTATATCCTGCTTTTTAGAAGTGACTACCACGTTACTACCAAAGAGGCTGGGAATACTGCTTGCATATTGCAGAATTTTTCTTGGAGTTTATATCACGATTTAAAAAGATGACTCAGGGGAAAAAAAAGTACATTTTTGCAAAAATTACACTTGGTGAAATCAATAGCAATTATTACATCCAAAATATGTTATGTTTATATTAAAGGCAGTTTTAATTTGAGTCATTTACTGCTAATATTCTCCTCGGTGACAGCACCCAAGTTTCTATTCAAAATTACATGGACTCTCTGAGTTACCATAGAATGCTTTTTATTTTAATGCTACAATAACACAGATAATAGTTATCTTAGCAGAAAGATAAAGAGATTACTGAATTCTAGACCTTACATGGAAACAAATTTCTTATTTTAAACTATGTCACACTTGCTCGCCAGAAAGAGTGATTATAATCTGCAAGGGAAAAAAAAAAGGCAAAGCCCTCAAGAAGCAGGCCTTTCATAACTTCACCATTTTTCACAGGCAAGTATAATTACAGTTTTGCATAACCATCTAATGAGAGGAAGTCCTTTCTTGCAGTGTTAATAAAGGACCTCGCATAACATGTTAACAAAGCAATGGCGCTCAGTGTAGGTAATGTCACTGTGTAATTAGCATGCTCATAAGATGACTTAAGATTACGGTTTATCTGAATCTAATAACTGCCTATCAGCAGCTTTACCACTCTGTCTTTTTCAATACATCTTTCCTCGTGAATGGTTTGATATCCACCTTCTCAGAACAGAGTTGCAGAGGGAATAGCATGTCACTAACAGAAGTGAAATAAAAACACAGTTTGAAAGCAATTAAATGAATAAACATTTAACTTAAAAACAGCTTTTTCTTATACCTGGGCATTTATGTTGGGATACAGTATTATAAATATCAGTATTTGCAACTAATTTCCACATTCCACCTTGCACAATACTAAAAAAAAAAACAAACACAAGAAATGCCACTGGAAATTATTCTGGCTCCTTAATAAACAATGCTTCTCTAAGCCACCGAAGGACTTTTTTCAACAAAAATCTACCTGCACTTGGAACCCTCACATTCAATATTTACCAGTAGCCAATACTAAGTGCCTCACCCCTGTTTCTGGAGACAGGCTTGCAGAAGCAGAAAGTGATCTGATGGCACAGCTGGACCAGAGGCACTTTTCCAGCTCCCAGTTCTGCAGTGCAGGCCTCAAAGCCAGAATCAATAAATAGCCAGATGCAGTGCAAGAAGTTGATTCAGAACAACGTAATGTTATCCATGCGTCCCCATACATAGATTCCTTCCCTATAGCTTTTTTCCTCAGCACATTCAAGAAAGCAAGCAAATAAAATGACAAGGTTGGGGATGAAAGACAGTGGTTAAGTTGGGCTTGGCATATGGCTTACAACATACACAATGCCAATCCGGCAGGGTGATAAGTCAGAGTTTTAGGGATCAGGAATGTTAGCAGAACAGGGAGAACATTTATTAACATAAAGTGAGCACGATGCATTTCCCTGCTTAGAAGCATTATAAAAGAATAAGAAATAGAAGCCTTTTCCTTTCTTAAAAAAAAAATAAATAAATAAAAAAAATCATCTCCCTGAAGTAGTAACTGTAAAACAAATTAAGACATTTCCAAGTATTTGCTAACCTACTTACAGGCATCATTGCTCCCTTGGGCCTTTGTAGCCTTACACCTTCCTTAACGGACTAGCTGAATAGGTAAATGGGTTATATCAGGCCAGGAAATCAATGTGTATACTGTGTTCTCAGCCACAGATGAGCTTGTCGAAGCCATTTTATTATAGCTCTAGGAGCCGTATTGATCTGACTGTTAACTACTCTGAGGTGGCTAGCAATCCAATGAAGATGCGTTCTGCCGTCCATCCAAATGCTTTCTCCCCTCAATAGTTCTAACAGAGTTAAGTGTTTGCAGATTGAATTAATTTAATGTTTGCTTAATCAGAACTGACTATGCTAGAGCCTAAATTCTATTAATTACTAAAGGAATCACACTTATGTCGTAACATGACGTTAGGCTGGAAAGGGCCTTATTTTACTATTATAAGAGGGAATAAGGGTTGTGGGCAGAGTGAACAGATAAGTCAGCTTTTATTTCACAAACATATGTAGTTTTTTATTTTACATTCTCCAAACAGAAAGAGTTCCAATCTTTTTTTTTTTTCCTCCTTAAAGTGGCTCATGATGGTTATGGTTGATCAGTAGAATTTCCATTCACTGAATTGATAAGCAAAGAAATTTAACAATATACTTGATAATGAGGAAGAAAAAAGTTGAAATCTCACTCAAGTTTATTTCTGCTAGTACCTAAAGGCCTTCTGTTGAATAGAACCAGATGCTTCTTTTTAATTTCTATCTTATTTCTGTTTAGTCCTACGGTTTACATAGTTCATTTCTAGAATAAAGTTAGAGATGCTTTTTCACTTTATCATATGAAAAAAAGATCCCCACATTTTCCATACAGAAAAGCAATGATCTACAAGTGAAGCAAGCACTGCTTTATGTTGATGTAACTAAAATATGAAGATTTCCACCAATGTTGTTTAAGCAGTGGCTTCATTGAAAATAGAGAACAGGTAAAGTTTCCAGGCAGCTTTTCCCTGTGTTAAGCAAAACAGATACAGGCAAAAGGGCAAGCATACAGTGCTTTTTGTGTGTGCATTCCAAGATCTATCACATCCTGAGTCCTACAGAGAGCAGGTCTCCAAATGCAGCTTTTTTTTTCCCCCTCCCTAAGTAGAATGGCTCTTAATTTACCATTTTTGGATGACGCACACTTAAATTATTTTTGTCTTTGTTTGCAAAACCAAGTGAATTTGCCTTTTTCTTCTTGAAACAGCCTATAGATGAAAAGAGAACGTTTTGTCTGGAAACAAAATACCGTTGATTTGATTAATATAGCCGTATGCTTACAAAGCACACACTGAGCGTTAAATAACAAACGGTAGCCAACTGCACAGATTAGCTACATACAAAACACATGTCCTGGAACAATGATTTTATTTCAAACAGAGGAACAGTCTGTGCTCTTTTCTTACACCCCAATTAACCATTTCAGTTGCACTCTAAAATATATTTCTGATATCTACCTTAACTATACGTGTAAAAAAGGTGTTTCCCTCATGTGCCTATAGATTACATGAAAATACTTGTGACAAAAATCTCTCCTGCCTACCCCTCATGGTCCTCACTATATTGTACTGTATTTATTACAAAATGAATGGGTGTTTCAAAGCCACATTTTAATCTGAGCAGAGAAGTTACTTGCAATGGTCTTTTTCCAGCAAGTTCTATCAAAAGCTAGAAATATGACACCAGGAGACACTGTTCAGTAGGTAATAAGAGTGAATCAAGCCCTCTTAGTTATGTATCAGGAGCCTACACTGAGTCTTCAAAACTGAGTTTAAAAAAAAAAAAAAAAAAAAGGGTAAGAATTAAGCAATTAATACATTTCAGCCAAAGCAACCAACCTTGGGAAAAAATAAAAATTTAGATTTAGATCTGTTACCTTATAGCAATGATCTTGAGCGGAAAGCATCAAAAGTCCTCTCGTGTGTTTAAATTATTATTGTCTTTGCAAAACCAAGTGAGTTTGCCTTAAAAAAAAAAAAAAAAAAAAAAAAAACCAAAAACACCTACATAGCTACTAGTGTAGTGTATTAATCCAAAGAAAAAACCTGCAGACAAAAAGCAAGAGCAGATCCCAGACAAATACTAGCATTCCATGACCTAACAGAACATAAAGGGACAAGGGATGCAAAAAGCAAAGTTCGACAGTCAACATCCATTTCTGAAGGAGAGTCAAAGTATTTCCTGTGAATTCTTAAATGAATTTTCTTTTTTTTTACTCCTATTGAAAGTCTAGGATATGTCACTGGAAAAAAGTTTTGCTGAAAATATTTTCCTACAGTTATTATTTTTCCCACTGTATTTTAGAAGAAATGAACCACGAATCCAGAACTGCACAGATTCTACACTTCTGGATAAGACACTCTACGAGCTAACTGCATTAACACAAAGTATACAGAGAATCAACTTTATGTCTTATTATAGAAGGATATCCTTGGAGCTGAAGAATATTTTTCAGTATCTAATCTATATTACAATTTGCAAACTAGAAAAATTCAACACACAGTCACAGACTGTACCAAAAAGAGACTGTAAAAAAAAAAAAAGGCTGCACTATCCAAGAACTATGAAAAATAATTTCCTGAATGCGTCTCTTCCATCCTCTATAAAGGTCCATTGTATTTTTAAAACATAGCTTCTCACCTCTGTACTGTGCCAGTTACTAAGAGCGCTGATAGGGGCAGCAGAACGGTCCTTCAAGAACCAATGCAATCCTTTTCATCCTAAAATTACCTTGCCAGATGGCATATCTGTAGAGGAGAGGTGAGCAAAGCCTGAGGATGTTGCAGGAATAATGACTGATGATTTAAAGTGCTAAAAATACTAAAATACATTTAGTGGTTACTGTAAGCATTTTTATTGCAGTTAAATTCCAGCTCACGCATTTGTTTAACGCAAACCAAAATTTTCATTTTACTTCTCAGATAAGGATATTCTTTTTGCTAAATGATCATTCTCCAGTGAAGTGTAATGCTTGAAATCTGCATTCCATGTTAGAGGTGGCTGATCTACACAGGGAGCAGTGATATCCAGTATAATGAAATATTGTTTTTGCAAGCCATACCTTTGAAGAGCACCAAGATCATCCTGGGTTAAAACACCAATAAAATGAAAAATCCTCATTACAATTGATTCAAACATGTCAAAATGCATTTTACTTTAATCAGGCTACCCTGCCCTCCACTTTTCAAACATTTCTAAAACATAAATTATATCTTACATTACAGAAAGAAACAAAACTGGCTGCTTTAAACCATAATCATTGCAAATTGCAGCATTGACATCTCCAAATTAAAATTGCACGAGAAATCACATTTAGGTTGTTTCAACCACTATCTACAGTCATTTGACATATTATAGGATCAGAATAATTTTAAGATGAATATAATATTCTTCTCCATGTATTTCATTAGTGAGGATCATTTGGATAAAAACAGAGCTCTATTTTTGAAGTCCACTGACTTGCCAGAGATAACTGTTAAGAGTTCAGTGTTTGCAGTATAACAACCCATGAATGACAGTGCTCTCTCCTATTTCTCAAGAGTACAGCTTTGTCATCTACCACTGTGATCCCAACAAAGAAAAATCCAGATGTCTGCAAATTAAAGGAGAGCAGGATGACATTCTGCTGTTAATGCTCAGCATACATAAATCATTGTAATAAGAGAAGATTGTTATATTAACCTTTGTCATGCAATTTTCTTTTTCTCTGTAAGAAATAGGAAAAACAACAAATTAGGTAGCAAATTCATCCTATTTTAAAGCAGAATGGCATAGGGAACTTTTATTCCTTTGCCAGCCACATGATTTCCACTTATTTGGAATTTTATGTGCATCCTGTAAGAAGTTAATAAGATACACACATACTACATTTCAGCTGGTATACTGCCAGATAGAAAGACAGAAAGCATATTTCTAAAGAAATCATAATTTTAGCAAAATAGATACGGGAAAACAGCAAAACATGGAATTTAACCTTCACCCTATCAAAAATCCATCTTACAGTCATGTTCTTTCCCTGTTATCATGTGGAAAATGGAACATTAAAGTTTCCGTATCTTAAGAATGGATATGCAAGTTCTTTGACTATGCACAATGGACAAGAATACTGTCTCACAAAACAACTATTAGAATTGAGATCTCCAGCCTCAGCAGACCCACAGCAGAGCTAATGCACCACAGAAAACACCTGCTAACACTTCAGTACTGCATACGTCACTGGTGTATATAGTGACTACGCACAGTGCTACAAGATCAGTGCTGAACATTTACTTTAATGACAAAGACCCACCATACTTCCAAAATAATTTATTTTGAATTTATTATTGAAGTTTAAACTTTAATTTAAAAATTGAGCATATTGTTTCAAATGTATCTTTCAATACATCTCCTGTTTTTGCTCTACATGGAAGTAGGTCTCACCAAAGGTTCTACATAATGTCTTCCCAATTTTTCACCAGATAGATAGATTGATAGATCAACACATAGATAGACGTGGGGAGACAGGGAAATAGAAGACAGGAGAACTGTTTTTGTTGCAAGTTGCATCTTTTTTTTTTTTTTTTTTTTTTTTTTTTTTTTTTTACAAAGAACTTTTTACAAAGAACATCTTTTTTTACAAAGAACTATTCATATTTTTGACCATTTCTGCAGTAGGCAAGGAGATAATTACTTACATGCAGCACAAAGTGTAATCATTTGAAATAATCTTACATCATTTCAGTACATCCATATTTCATGTTTCAAAATATTTTAGCCAAAAATATGAAAAAATCCACATAGTCTAATCCTCGCAGCACAGTAATAAGTAAAACCAATACATTCCCAACAACCAATCATTAAGGCAAAGAATTACTCCAATTTAGTCTGTGTTCCCTTTGGTTTGCCTTAATCCCAGATTTTTATTTTTATTTATTTTACTATTTCCACTGTATATCTAACTTTCCTTCCATCCCTCATGAAACCATCTCAGATGCACCCCTGTACACAGCAAACATGAATGTAAGTGAACTTACTAAAATATACATTCTCACTTATTTACGTTCAATTTCAAAATACTTGCTTTGATTTCTAGCAGTAAGTGAACAATGAGCAAAAAAAAGCACTGATTCTTTTGAACTAGCCAGTAATAAGACTTAAGAAGTTTGCTCACAACATTTTCAGAAGACAATGGCAGCTGGCATTTCTTTCATTTAACTAAATTTTGTGATCAATGTAGAATACAATTCTGTCAAAATCAAGGTTATAATTAAAAGACTTTGAAATTAATAAAAGGTAAGATTATTTTAAACATGCTTAATTCTCAAGAATATGAAAACCTTTAAAATACAGTCATGTGGAAAAATAACCAATCATAACTAGCAGATGTGCACAATCCTGCATGAGCTACAATAAGAAATAAAAATGGATTAAAACTTGGCACCTGATCAGTTGATAGCTAAAGCCATGGAAAACACACTGCCTGGAACTCTCTTCACCTCATTTTTGCCTCTCTGAGAAAGTGAGGTGTATTAATGTAATTTCAGAAAACTAGACATAGTTGCTGCTTTCGGTATGTTTGGAACAAGTTGCATATTCCCAAGAGAACAGGGCCATTAGTTACCAGGCTGCCAACACATTCCAATTTAGAAAGGATGCAAAGAAGTATTACACGTATATTCCTATGATGCATGTGTTGAAGGAATGCTTAATACCACTGAAACAGTATTTGTTACCCTTCCCATGAAATCACCAGTTCCTAAAGTATGTCTCCAACTTCACACATGAAAACCTTCACTGATGTCCATATTCACATGGCTAATCAAATAGCAGCTCAAGCAGCAGCCTATGTCCAAAGCCTTGCGAGAATTATGATTTAACCATGACAACAGACCACTTTGATCCACTCCATTATCTTCAAATTGATCTGAATTTGAGAATTGACAAAAATCTATGAGTATTACTTCATTGAAGAGGTGGTATATATTTAAGATCCCACTAAACACAACGAAATACAGATTTTTTAAAAAACATCAGTACTGCTATGGAATACTAATATTTGTAAGTTTACCTTGATAGGCACTTTCCATATGGATGGTAATTTGGTGGACAGCTGCAGTATAACAGGAGTCAGTGACAGTGTGTAAGCATTTAATTCTGGCTTCAACTTTACATAAAGATAATGTAGACACATGAGGTATGTCTGCTAAAATGAACTAGATTTAGTCTTTACTTTCTTCTTCCTGTTCCTTTGTTACAAAGGCAATACAGTTTAGTGCATGCCTTCAAAATTCCTGATATATTTTCTCATTAAATACATATTTCTTAAAAGGAAAAATTGCAGGATTTTTTCCAGTTATCTCTGAAAGACATTAACGTATATGGTTTTCTTAGAAAGCAAAGCTTGAATGAAATAAGATATATATCAAAAATATATTCTTCTTGTGTGACCTTCCAATATTCCAAACTCTTGCTGCAGTCGGGAAAGGCAACATCAATGAAACCCACCCCTAAACTGTCCCACAGAGGTCAAAAGGGGAAACAGCAGTTGTGCATCAATTCTTCCTCCGCAGTTTGCACAATCTATAGAAAACTTGGGGCAGTCACCGTTGTTGAGATAATTAATGTCACTTTTACTGAGTTTCACTTGCCAGGCTTGATTGGTGGTATTAAGCTTGGGTTTATTGAAGCTACTCTACTTTTTATCCTCATCTTCCCATTCCCCATCCCAGTTTTACATCTGCACACGTTCACATATTTATATCCACTCAACCTCTGGAGAACCAAGGATGCATTCACTTATAAGATCA